>NC_133663.1:78121070-78421070 GCF_037893015.1 Macrotis lagotis | reverse complement strand
TCAGCTTGGTAGAACATGGAATTGGATAAATGGCTACATTAATCATGCCCTCCCTTATCACCTTTATAACAGTGAACTTGAGGCAAGTTCATAAACTGGTTATTCAACCTGTAGGAAATACATACCATAAAAATTCAACCATATTTGGGAAAATCAAGTCAAAGTCTGGTGAGCAAACTCCTCATTTGACAGATATCTGGATTCTAGTCAGGCAGGAAACCAAATGAAATGCAGTAAAGTGGAGAACTGTTCAAAGATCCTTTTTCAGTTCAGTTCAATTAAAAAAAATAATTGTTTAATTTGTACCTTATGAAGTAAATAAGGGATATAGGCAGCTATATGGCATAACAATGCTGGACTTGAAGTCAGAAAAACCAAATTTTTCCCTCAGACACATATTACCTGCATGACCCTGGGAAAGATTCTTCACTTGTTTGCTTTGGTTTCTTCTATCTATAAAAAGAGATACTAGTATTTACCTTCCCAGGGTCATTACCATGCAGAGACAATATATGTAAAGCATGTCACAAACCTAAAAGTTCTATATAAATACTGATATTATTATTATTATTATTATTATTATTATTACTATTTTTACAAAGAGAAATAAGTTTAGTATATAGTAGTTGAAAGAACACTGGAGTTGAAGTCCATGAAACTGGGCTTAATTTATTTGTAAAATGAGACCATTGTATGAAATTATCTCTATGATTTCTTCCTGCTCTAAATTCTATGGTCCTATATGTTGTGTACATGTGTTGTAGAAGAAGCTAGAACTGGAATTAGGAGAGACTTGAATTCAAATCCCTCCTTTATTGCTAGGTAGTTAGCACTTTACCTGTTGGTTTCTTCTACCTTAAAATGAAGATCGTAATGCTTACCTTTTAGAGTTGTTTGATCATCAAAGAAATGATTCAAGTGAATCCATGTGCAAATTTTGATTCACAATTTTCATATCAACTGTTACTTTTCCTGTCTTTAAGGAAGAAGGTAAATTAGTCAACAAGCATTTATGAGGTGCCTACAATATACTAGCAACTTTGACTGGTTCTGGAGACATAAAGATAAACATGAAATATTCAGTGCTCTCAAAAAATTTAAATTCTTTTGCAAGATTTAATATGTTGATTTAGAAGTATATATATAAACATAAAAAAACTACAAATACATATTTTAGGGGAGATCCTTGTAGTTGAAAGAGTATTATAATAGGTAGTACCTGAGCTATTCATTCAAGACAATAATTTTAAAAGTGAGAAATGTGTTTATTCCAGACATGTACAAAAGCATGTTGCTAGGAGATGGAAAAGGAAGACATTTTGACTGAATAGTGCAAGAAAGGGAGTAATAAATGTATAGTAAGTTTAGAGAGGTTTAGGTAGGTCATGTAGTAAAAGGTTTCAAATACCAATATATTAGATTCTCAGGCAGGTTTTTGGTTCAGAGGATAGAGTGCTGGACCTGGAGTAAGGAAGACTTAGCTTCTTGATTTCTAATCTTCCCTCAGACTCTTACTAGCTGTGTGACACTGAGCAAGTCACTTAACTCTTTTTCCTCTATTTCCTCATTTGTAAAATAAACTGGAGAAGAAAATGGCAAAAACCACTCCAGTATTTTTGTCAAGAAAACCAAACAGGATTGTAAACTGTCAAACACAACTGAAAACAACTGAAAAACAATTTTTGATTCTAGGGGTAATAAGTCATAGGCATTTATTGAGTAGTAGAGCAAGTTAAAATATATACAGAAATAATATAATATAGTATAGAATGTGTAAGATTACAAGGCTAGAAGTGACCCAAGAAGAAGGGGGATTACTACCAACATGACTAGTGAACAAATTCAAAATGACCAATTCTAGTTTAAAAAGGCCAATTTGATGTTTCTAGGAAAGAAACATCTAAATAACTAAGCAAAACCACATGGGTATTTAATACAAGGGTAATTAGTTTACCCTCTTTGCTGCAGCTATTTAAAACCTTCAGTTCTTTTAATTTTCTCACTCTAAAGATTGGATCCTTAGGTCTTTTATTTCAAACTGAAAATCAGGCTTAGTTATTTTCCCGTCAAAGTTTAATTATGAATCAAAGTTTAGCTTTGTTTAGCAATCTCCATTCAAGTAAAAAGTTGCAAAGGAGGCCATAAGCCTCAGGCAGTGGAAGAATACTGAACTATAAGGTATAGAAATTGTCCTCTCTCTTATTATGACTTGTATTTTTAAGAGTGTGTTGCATTTCATTCAATTTGGGAAATTTGTCCTATATATTCCACTTCATATCTGTTATTGATGAGCCATATCATTATTGGCATTTTGATACTGTAGACGGCCTTTAAAAAAACAATTGTCTTCAAAATTAGGAGTAAAATGTGGATTATTTCTATATTTTTAATTCTGGAACATTGTATAAAAACAAAAAAGAATTTAGAGGTATGAATCTATTTAGCTTTTGGTTTCTGCAAATATGAGAAATTTTAATTCAATTCAACAAGCCTTTATTAAGACTGCCCATATGTCAGCCATTTTGGATAGGTATTCTGGAAATAAGGATAAAAGATAAACCATCCTGACCAGAAGAAATTCACATCCTTCTAGAAAGAAATAAAATGTGCATTCTCATAATTAAATAAAAAATATAGACAAAATAAAAACAAAGTAATTTCAGTTTGGGTGGGGCCACCCAGACCTGGAGGAATTTGGAAAACATTTTATAGCAAATGGAATTGAAAATGAACCTTGGAGATAACTGAGGGTTCCAGGAGTGGGAAGGGAGAACTTTCCAGGCATGGAAAATCAGATACGATGGACAAAGGTGCAGCTATATAGAGCTGCAATAATCAAGCATATCTAGCTCTAGGATACTATTCAATTCCTCGATTGCCATTCTCCTTCTATTTAACCAGTAGCAAAAGCAACCTCCATTGTGTCAGACAAGGAAGGGCACAACCTTTCCAGGTATCTCTCTCCTTTGTATATGTTTGCTTGAACTGTGGTAGACCAAGTCTCTGACTGAGGACTAGAAATCAGAAGCAGCATCCATCATTTTAAAAACAAATTGAGGATGAATTTGAGGTTCCACATGAGCGTTCAAGTGCTAAATTGAGCTCAGTAAACAGAGGGCATTTTCTAGAGGCCTCAACCCCCTAGCAGATGCAATAATGTAAATACCACCTTAGAAGAGCCCTCACTTTGAATTAAAGGTCTCTGCTGGCTTTTCTGATTTGTGTTATTTATTTCTCACTGACTTTTCATTTTTTTATGATTCCTTATTACAAACACAAGGCCTTGTATTTGATTAAACTAGGTAACCTCCTGACAGAAGTAAAATTTTTAAAAATAAAATAAAATTAAAATTAAATGATGAAATTAAAATTGACGATGATATAAGAAATGTAAAGGATAAACCTAAATTATACTTTTTCAAAAATTTATTTGAAATTTATGGAATAAAGCAAGCAATTCCATAACATAGTACAATAAAAAAGATAAAAGTTCAATTGTCAAGCTTGTGAGTCACTCCAAGTCAAAACTCCTGAATTGTGACTGAACATGTTTAAAATAAACTTGGGGAATTTTAATAAAATAAGTATAGCTGCAACACAACATAGATAATGTTAATTTGAATTTTTCTAAGTTAGTTTGCACCAGCAAGAATTTTTTTGATTAGAGGAAGCTGGTTTTTTATTTGAGAAAAAAAACACACCAATATTTGATAAGAATGTGATTTGGGAAGAAAATGGTGTGTTTACAATAATTATCTTGTATGTATAACTTTACATCTACAGATGATTTGTACTGATTTATCAAATTAGTTTGCTGATTAGCAGTGTGAAGCAGTGGGCACACTCAGGGAGCACATCATAGGAACTGCTGATCAATGGCTTGAAATGGGGCTTCTGGCAAGGACCAAGGCATAGTCATTCTGTGACCTTAGGTCATTTAACAGCTGAAGCTCACTTTCAATACCTGTAAAATGTTTCTTTCTTATTTCATTGGGATGATGTGAGGCTAAAAGATGCTATAGATAAATTACTTTTTTTCTTTGTTTAAAATAATGTTATAAATATAGTTTTTGATAACTCACTTTTTTTAAAACACTCTCTTATCCTTAAATTCTTTTATATTATCAAGGAAGAGATAGAGATTTAGAGATTATCTTTCAAGGGTTTCTTAATTTGTGTGTGTGTGTGTGTGTGTGTGTGTGTGTGTGTGTGTGTGTGTGTATGTGTGTTTGTGTATGTGTGTGTATCTGTGTAACAGACTCCTTTGGCAATCTGGTGAAGACTGTGGACCCCCTCTCAAGATAGGGTTTTTAAATGTATAAAATAAATATTTACAAAATTTATAAAGATTATAAAGAAAGCCAATTATATTGAAATATAGCTATCAATTTATCCATTAATTCTAGGCCAAGAATCCTTGATCTAGTATAAGCCCTTTACTTTACAGATAAGAAAACTGAGTCCTAAAGGAGATAAACAATGGTTTATGGTCACATTAGCCATTTCTAGTAGTTCCAGGACTAGAGTTAAGGTTTCATGATATCTAATGTAATGTTCTTTCCATAATACCACACTGCCTCCTCAGTAATAGAAGAATGCTCTTGATTAGAGTTTTATACAAAATATCCATTCTTTTCTAATCTAATATTTGAAACAAAGTATTATTCTTAGGATTTCCAAGTTTTGATGAACTGTTCAATGCAAAAAAATACAACTTGATTTTCAATTTGCTTTATTTCCAGATAATGATTAAAATATTTTTAGATGATATATATTTCCAGGTAAACCCAAATGACTAATTTTTGAATTTTTTTAAAACTGTTTAAAATTGTTTAGCAGTGGGAAAATGGGAAATGGCATTTCAAAAACATTACCATTCCTATGTCACTAATTCCTTTTATTTTTCTTTATTTAAGGCAATGGGGTTGAGTGACTTGCCCAAGTCACACAACTAGCAATTGTTAAATATCCGAGGCCAGATGTGAACTCAGGTCCTCCTGCCTCCAGGGCTGGTGCTCTATACACTGAGTCACCTAGCTGACCCCTTCCTTTTATTTTTACATTCAAAATTCTTATATGACTTTGGCAACATTGAAAATAATATCATGACCTTAAGAGTGCGGCAGAGTGTTTAGAATGGTAACATTGATAAAATGAGTAGCATGCTATTTGGTAGCCAAGAAATTCAGAGTGTACCTAGAATGCATGGTTTTTATTCATAAATTTTAATAGCTCTGATTATAAGCACTTTGGTTAACAAGTAATCTTGAGAGTCAGGACTACTTGATATTGTTTTGCCTCTGGCACATACTAACTTGATGACCTTGGAAAGTCACTTAACTTTTGAATGCTGTGGATAACTTCCTAAGACTATAAATGGCAAAGAAGAAGAAAGTCTGACCTGGTTTATGGTTTTTTACCTTGACATTCCCTATACTAATGAAACATGGACATCTTTAATCATCCCTGTTTGATTGTATGAAGTCTATTTAGTTGCTAGGTAGCTATAAATATACAGTATTGTATACATACATGTCTTACTTAATATTCACAAGTAATGAACAGATTATAGCTGTGTTGATGCTTTTATTTCAAAACTAATTGTTTCATTTATTCAACTGATGAGATTTTTTATGGAAAACTACTAGTAAATAAAAATTGATGTTAATTCATTCAACAAATAATTTATTTTTAATTTTAGTTTGTAATACTATGTCAATCACTGTAAGTATTACAAAGATAAATAAAATAAGCTCTTTGATCTTAAGGATGTTACAATCTGGTAATGAAAGCTTGGACAAAAATATGTCATAATACAAGAAAATCTATTTAGGCATTCTTTGTTCTATTCTTCTTCCACTGATCTTCAAGTTCATTGCAAAAATAACACAGGTGACAAATACCATGATTTTATTTTTGCATATGGTAAAATTGAGTCACACAGAGGTTTAATGACATACTTTATGCGTCATAAGGCGGGGAGAGCTGGAAGTATAGCCTGGGGCTTTTTGCTTCAGTTCTATTCTCTAACCAAAATAAAGTGCTACTTCCCCCCCCCTTTTTTTTTGAGAAATAATTTTTAAAGCAAGAAACTGAAAACTAGTTATCCCTTAGCTGTCAAGCCCTAAGTACTATTTTTTGCATGAGTTGTTGACCTCAGTAAAAGCAAAAAATATTGTATATATTATTTTCTAATATTCTTTTGATTGAAGGACATATCTGATTGAAAGTCCTTTACATTTACCTTTAAAGTAAATTTAAATCTAAAAATAAATTCTTAACATTTTCAAGGGGGAATGGAACAAGCATTTATTAAGTGATTTCTATGTTTCAGTCATTGGGATAATTACTTTAAATATATTATCTAATTTGATTCTCACAGCAAACTTTTGCGAGAGGCTCTATTCTTATTCCCCAGTTTTCAATTTAAGAAACTGAGGCAGACAGAGGTTAAGTGATTTCCCCAGGGTCATCCAGCTAGCAAGTGCCTAGGGCAAGAATTGAGCTTGTCTTCTTGACTCTAGATGCATCACTGTCCATTGTGCCACCTAAAGGTAGGGATAGCTATCGTTTTTTTTTTTTTTTTTTCATTTTAAATATTTGCTTTACCAACAACACAATGGTAATTTTCACCAGTTATTTTCTGCATGTTTTAAGTTTTACATTTTTCTCCATCCCTCCCTCTCTTCCCTCTCCCCTCCCCTGACAGAAAGCAATCTAATATAGGCTCTACAAGTGCAATTATGCTAAACATATATCTAGGTTAATCATATTGTGAAAGAAGAATAAATCCAAATGGAAGGAAAAAAATTAAAGAGAAAAATGACATAATACAACTTTTAAAAATTGAAGACAGTAAGCTTTCGTCTGCATTTAATTTCCACAGTTCCTTCCCTGGAAGTTTATGGTATTTTTCAGCACAAGTGTTTTAGCATTTTATTTGTTGAAATGTACTAAGTCCATCATAGTTGATTATTACCCAATGTTGTTATTAATGTGTTTAATGTTCTTCTGTTTCTGCTCATATCACTCACATCAATTCATGCAAGTCTTTTCAAGCTTTTTTGAAGTTCCATCCCTCGTGATTTCTTAAAGAACAGTAGTATTCCGTTATATTTATATACCATAATTTGTTCAGCTATTCCCCAATTGATAGGCCTCCCCTGAATTTCTAATTCTTTGCCACCACAAAAAAGAGCTACTACAAATGTTTTTGTACATGTGAATTTTTTATGCTTTTTTCATTTTTTTTAGGATACAGATCTAGTAATAGCATTGCTGGATCAAAGGTTATGCACATTTTTATTGCCCTTTGGGCATAATTACAAATTGTTCTACAGAAAGGTTGGGTCAGTTCACAACTCCACCATTAGAGCATTAGTGTCCGAGTTTTCCCACATCCTTTCCAACATTAATTATTTTTCTTTTTAATCATATTGCCAATCTGATACATGTGAGGTAGTACCTCAGAGTTGTTTTAATTTGCATTTTAGGGATATTGATCTTAACAATTTCTTTTTTAAAAATGACTTTCTTCAATCAACCATAAAAAAGACTCTTAATTTTCAGTCAAGTAGATATTCTCTCTATAGCTGTTAACACAAACGGGAGTAATTTTAGTTCCTGAGACAATAGTGGTCATACTTATAGGTTGAGTCAGCAATATAATCTCAGTAATCTGAAAAGGGAACATAGCTTCAAATTATTTTTCTATTTCTTTAAGGATTCTGGAAATTTTTTAATATTAGAAAATATTTTTTATTTTACAATTGAGAAAACACTTAAAATAAGTAGATGTAAATGAGATATAAAGCACTAAAACTTCTCACTACAGTGAAAATGACTGATATTGGCTTCCTTACTGAGATCAGGATTAAGGAGAGTACAAAGGCCATGACCATGAGGATAATAAGGACATTATGATGAAGAAGAACATCACTGGAAGAAGTATAGGAGTCTGGAAATGATATCTATTTTATGATATTTTGAAGATTAAATCAGTAAGTCTTAATTAATAATTAGTTGGATAGAACAAATGAGAGTGTGACGATCCAAAGAGGACTCAAGGTTGTGAGCCTTCCCTGCCTTGCATTTGTAATGCAGCTAAACACCAATTCTATGGAATAGCTTGTGAACAGTGATGACCAACAATAGAATTTTCAAAAATATGACCAATGTGCATAAATTAAAAAGTTAAATATAAAAGTGCTATAATAAAGTTGCCACACTTTTTTCATTCATCAATGGGAAATAGGACCAATGATTTCAAATTCCTTCAGAGAACATCTTGGGGAACTCCCTTAGCCATTACCTTTTGTCTTTGAGAGAAAATTTAAAATGTATTGGGATCTTAGGGAAACATGCTTCTGAAGAGAATAACTTAACTTTGTGCCATATTATATTCCCAGGAAAACTATTGCATTTTATTATTGTGGTTTAGTTTCTAATTTTTGACTAAAAATACAGATAAAGAAACTGGGATCCAACAAAAGAAGAACAATACTTTCTTTGCATTTTATATTCTTAGAAAATCGGCTAATCCAGTACTTTGAGAAGTGAGGGTATTTGCTCAAGGTCACGTGCTTAACAGGAACTGGAGCAGGACTTCAGCCCAGGCCACTAGACTTCCTCTTTCACTTAGCCGTATCAATCAATCAAACAATAACTCAATCAATTCATTTATTAATTTATGAGGGCACAGTGCTTTGAGACCCCTTGTTTATAGATCAACTGATACTTACGTCAGTAGTCTGCAGTAGCACTGGGTTCATAGTAGGCATTTTTTTGATGAAGTCACAAAGGAAACTTTTACACTAGGAAATCTAAGGAGTGATTCTCACAATTTGTCCTTTGAAGTATAGCTGATATCACAAAGCAGAAATAATTACTAGTGTTGCTACCAAGTCACTTAACTCTCCCCTGTGCTCTGAAGATCTCCAAATGACTGAGAAAATTAGATTGCCATTCAGATTTTCATCCTTATAGAAACAAACATCAAAATGACATGTCACAAAATATTCATTTCTAATGAATGTTATAGGCTCACTTAGAAATAGCTAAGTGTGTCTTTTGTGACCTACAACATATTATCTTCACCTTTTTCATTCAAGGTCTAGGATACTTTAGGCCTGAGCAGGTTACATTCTGTAGAAAAATGCTATGGACCAGTTATATAGCTGGTTGGTTTCAGCTAAGCAATTTAATAAGATTCTGAGTAATGGCCTCTAGAAGTCAACAGAAAGTTATTTATTGAGAATTCCTTCTCTTGCTAATGTCCTTGGGACTACAAAAGGTAAATTTTGAAAACAGCTTTGTAGGAACATGACTTGATTTAAAAACATGCGGTAGTGAAGCTTCAGAAAAGTATAAAGTTGAAATTAAAGTTGATTTTTAATATTCTGAAGCAGAAACAGTAGAATGTAAAATATCAAAGAATTCTCATTCAATCACAGTTTTATATTAAGGTGCGATAAGGCATTCTACTTTATCTCCTGGGTTCAGATTTGATGTATTAGGTGACCTAGATTATTGTATAGAACTGAGGATTTAATTAATCATGTAGATAAAAAGCAAAAACAAAACAATTCAAACTTTTCCCCAGTTTTGATCTTATTACATCATATAATCAATCAACAGGCATTTATTAAATACTTTCTATATACTATTTATATGAGGATACAAATACAATGAATGAAGCAATCCCTTACTCATAACAGCTTACACTCACTAGTTTGCAGAAACCCCTCTAAGATAGCAAGGTATATGTATCTTAGAAAATGATTTGGAACACTTGAGGCTTTACAGGGTCACAGAGAAAATATATGTTAGAGACAGAATTTGGATAAGGACTTTCATAACATTATACTCTAGTAATTTCCATTGGTGGCTTTCAGTGAATGAAGACTCTTTTTTAACTATTAGGCCTAATATGCAATCACATTCTGTAAATAGTGAGAGAAGGCTTGGCATTTATTATATAGTTTTTTTTAAGGGTCATGGACTCCTTAGATGGGCTTATAAACTGATTAAAGAGTGGAAAGCACAATTGTTTTGGGTTTTTTTTTTTGCAAGGCAATGGAGTTAAGTGGCCTGCCCAAGGCCACACAGCTACGTAATGACTAAGTGTCTGAGGCCGGATTTGAACTCAGGTACTCCTGACTCCAAGGCAGGTGCTGTATCGACTGTGCCACCTAGCCGCCCCAGCACAATTGTTTTGGAGTGAAAAGATACAGAAATTAGCTAGAAGAATATTTTTAACTCCCTGACTACAGAATGACTCACTTGTCTTATTTTCATCTATCCTTTAGTTCAATTTTCAGACTGGTTAGTAGTTGACAAATATCTCATCAGTGGTAGAACAGTTTTGAGAATTGTTGAGTAGGTAGACAGTAATAATTTTTTAATCAATCTGTATTTCTTCATTTACATTTTTGTATTTAGTTTCCATTTGTGTGCAAATAAAATACAATCAATTCAACATTATTAAGTGCCTACTATGACCAAGGTACCACCTGGCTAAAATAAGTACAAAGTGAAATTTTTAATTATGTAGGAGTTTCTGCTCATTTCAGAACTAGTGCTAAGGAAATTCAGTTTTTTTTTTTGAAATAAGCTTCACGTATCTAAGACTGGTGTTTAGCGATCAACTTGATCTACTTGAAGCTTCGACCTGGAGATTTTTCTGATTCCTTCCCTTCCCTCAACCTAGAATTAATGCTAAATGGATATTCTATGTGTATAGATTCAGGAAAAAACAAAACCAAAGCCAAAAACTGATATACTTAATTAAACATTTAGATCTATGAGCAAGCTCAACTGATCTACCCAATAAACTCTAAGATGCCATAACCCCAAGTGGACAGTGAAAAATTCAGATCCCATGATTTTTAAAAAAATATTCTGGGGCGGCTAGGTGGCGTAGTGGATAAAGCACCGGCCCTGGAGTCAGGAGTACCTGGGTTCAAACCCGGTCTCAGACACTTAATAATTACTTAGCTGTGTGGCCTTGGGCAAGCCACTTAACCACATTTGCCTTGCAAAAATCTAAAAAAAAAAAAGAAAAAAAATTCTGATGCGGTATATCATAAACATAATAGAGCAAAATAACTGATTGAATATTGCCCCTGCCCATGGCTTTTTTTGCTGCTATGCAGAGAAATCCGCAGTATCATGAAAAAAGTGGGATAGTGGAAAGGGTGGTATTTACTACAATCAACTAGCTTTCTGTCTCCTGCCTTTCTAAATGTTATTGCTACTTTTGACAGATTTCTTTTGCATTTCCCTGGGGAGAGAAGTAACAATCTGTCTCTTTAAAAGAAAAGACAAGGAGATAAACAACTTTTACACCGATCTCATCGTTGTAATTGCCATTTATTCTAGAGCTCATGAAATGCCAAAAATAATCAGAGAATCTAGTTCAAATCACTTAGAAAAAACTGGTGAGGAGGTATTGAGGTAGGCTATCTATATTTTTATTAAAATATGCCTACTTGTGATATATATCTACACACACACACACACACACACACACACACACACATATATATATGGATATACAGATCTAGCTATCATTTTATGTATATGTTACCTAGTACTCTTTTTAAAATAATATTAAAAAACATCAGGCTAAGGGTTTCCCTCAACTCTTCTTTGGGAGGGAATTTTAAAAAAACAGTATAATCAAATTGTAAACCCATCCAATAATTGTAGGCCAAGTGGAGTGTTCATTTTCACATTAGAGTTGGTGCAATCTGGAGGGAAATTTGTTTAGTATTACTTGTGAGTTGGTGGATCAGATAAAAGCCAGTCAAGTGGAAGAGAGGACTGTGTGAAGTACACCAGCTCCCTTGGTAATTGCGATGCTGCAGGCGTTTCTCAAGTCAGTTAATAGATTTCCCCAGCTCCTCTATGCCAGGTGAAAATTTCCTCATTAAGGGGAATTTATTCCATTTCCTTTTATCATTTATTATTGAAGAAGTGTGAGTGGATGAAATTTCAGAGATGACAGGGTAGAATTTTAAACAACAACAACAAAATCTACATTGGAAACTGAAGAGAGAAAGAGAGGAGAGGCTTGTATTGTTTATAAACTATAGAGCTCACTAGAGATTGAGCTCTGTAGGAGCTGAGCAACCCTGTCTAACCATTAAATGATTATGGCAGAGTGTGTAAAAGTCTGATTGTCTGGTTTTAAAACAATTTTCCCTTCTAAAAATTCAAGCTGTCATTTTGTGTTGGTATGTATTGAGGAAAAGAAGATTTTTGAGGCTAGAATCATAGCTGCTTGTTCTTTTATCATGTTATTGTTTAAATCTAGCGATGCAATGGTGAAAGTGTAAGCTTTGAAGATTTTGCCCTTGAACTATGAAATAAGGAAAACTGCTGAGAGGAAATCAAAGTGGATATATTATCAATATGTAGCAACATTGGTGGTTATGGAACAAGAAAATATACACATATGTGAGCCTTGTTTCTCTGTGATTATATTCAAGGGTCAAGATGAAGATATTGCACTATATAGATAAATGTATTTCAAAAAGCAAGTGAACACATTTTTATGTGTCTTAACGCAATGTATACTTTAGTGACCATATTCTAATCATTTAAGCACATTTCACCTTGGAATAATAGTACTAAAATTTGATTTCTGGTCTGTAACGCTATATGTTTTGCTTTCAAAGCACAATTCAGATTAAGAATATTTATTTATAATTCAATCCTTATGTTTTCATTTTTTATTTCATACTTTGTGTTCTTAAATGATCATTTCATTTAAATTTGAAAAAAAGCCAGCATATTAAATTCATGGTGCCCAATTCAACTTGTACCGAGGTTGTTTTATTTATTCATTGTTTATTTGCTTGTTTTAAAGATCAGATCCTTTGTATAGATGAAGTAGAGGGTTTCCCAATTCAGGCTGGTGATGGAGATTAAAAAGGCATTTGATTCTCTATTTTGGTACATTAGCTTCACACTTATGTAAGATTCTTTGCCCCATGTTTGACTATGAAGAGGCTTAACCTTATTTAAGTCACTGGCCCAAGGCTAATGAATCGTGTCTTCAGACTCTCTCTTCTTTTATTTTTTTATAATGGGATACAAAATAAAATTTCATATCAGAACCAGCTACAAATGAAGCCAATTTTCTTTTTCTATCAGTAATGAAATGACAGCCAGCCCTCTGTTTTTCAGTGGCAGATGAAAGAGTGAAATATATAGAAAAAAACAATTCATTTATTTTCTTGGAGGTTAAGTCCCTTCACTCATAGTTAGGTAGCACTGATTTGGCATGGGGAAATCTAACTTGGCTGTGTCTTCATTAATAGCAGTTGTTGGTTAGCATTAGCATCTCCTTTGTGAGATAGGGGAATGGACATCAAATGCTTTTCTTCATTTTCATGGAAGTTTAGATGTTAAATCATAGAAGAGATGATTGTATAAAAATAGAATGTTGAGAAATATTTTTCACATGGAACTAGTATTCATATTCATGTTGCAACCAGTAACATGGTTGCATATTTTTGTGTCATAATAACTCATTGTATACTTATAGAAAACAACTCTGATAACATCATTTAAAATATGTATTGGGGGAGAATTCAATTAATAAAAAATAATTTCCAATTTATTAAGTGCTCGAAGTATTTACTAAGAGTGTGGTATTGTGCTTAGAGATGGTAAAAGATAAAAAATCCAAACTGTCCTCAAGGAGCTTACATTCTAATTAGAAAACAAGTATACAAATAGCCAAGATACATAAAGAGTAGCCCAGAAGCTGGGGAGTGGGGTCAGGGAAGGACTTCATTTGATGTGAATCTTGAAAGAAGCCAGGAATTCCAAGAGGTAGAGCTGAGAAAGGAGAAAATTCTAGTCATGAAGGACAAGTCTTGTATTTTTGCTTGGACTAAGGCTAGAGACTGGAGAATGAAGCATTGTATTGGAAGAATAGCAAGTAAGACAGCTTGATTAGACCATGGAATATGCTGTCCATCAGTGAATGGAGGAGAGTAATGTGTAAGGAGATTGTAAAGATAGGAAAGTTTCAGTTTGTGAAAGCTTTTAATGCTAAACAGAAGTTTGCATTTGATTCAAAAAGTAATAGCGAATCCTTTTATTGAGTAGGAACACAATATGCTCAGATCTACACTTTAGGAAGTTTACTGTTTTGATAATATCAAGATTTGAAAAAGGACACCAACCAGAAGGCTACAGTTCTTCCTGTATTTTGAAGCAGTCAACACTCATAGCCTCCCACTTTTACAAATAAGAGAGGGAACTGTGTTTACAATTCTTGTCTTTGGGCTCAAATTTGGCTATTGTAAGTACACAGTATTTATGTTTTTGTTGTTTTTTTTTCCAATTCCATTTATAGTCATGGTGTATATTATTTTCCTGGTTCTGCTTACTTCACTTTATAATTGGTTCACATATATTTTCTTACATTTTTTGTATATTCCTCATATTAATAATTTCTTAAGATACAATAATATCCCATTGTATTTATGTAGCACCATTTGCTTAGTGATTTCACAGTTTGTAGGTATCTAATTTGTTTTTAGTTCTTTGCTACTACAAAAAAATGAGATTGTGTGAATAATCAACTATAAATTATGATTTAAGGAACCACCTGGATTAAAAAAAATCTCCGATTGGTACTTAAAATGTCATAACTTGCTATTTATTCCTCTGGTTTATGCCCTTTCTTCAGGAAGTATCTCTTTCATTTGTTTTATTCCTGGTATTACTAGTACACATCAGCGAAAATACTTTTGTCAGATCCCCTTCCTGTCTGACAAGAAAAGGGGCAGAGAGTGGAAAAGCAGAATACTGGGGATGTTGGGATTTAGGAGTGAAATCACTAAATGTGAGGGAAAGTAGAAGAGCTGTATCTTGGACGTATGGTGAGACAATTGAAGCCAATGTTTATTCAGGACAGGGCTTCTTACCCTCTTTTGTATGCCTTATACCTTTTTGGGAGTTTGATAAAGACTCTAGACCCCTTCTCAGAGTTAAGTTGTTAACTTTATAAAATAAAAATATAGGAAACCAATTTTATTAAAATAAAATTAAATATGTTTACATATTAAATATCAAATACATATTTAAATATATTATTTTATCATAGTATATATTGATTATATATTGTCAATTACATAAAATTAAATATGTGTATTTAAACACAAATTTGTATCCTATTTTAGACCCATGATTTGGGGCTATTCCTGACTAACTTTTGTATATTTTTGGTTTTTATTTAAGTATGATAAGAAGTTAAGTTTTGAAAGAAATTAGCATCTTTACTAACAGTATATGTAGTTCTTTTATTTTTTTTCTTTGCTAATGGATTGGAGAACAGCAAAAAAGAGGCATAAATGTTCAAGAAGAGAGTAACTTTGCGTTGTTAAATGAGAGGACAAATACAATTTCTGTGTTTTTTAACCACAACTGATGTTAGATTAATGCTGATTTACAATAATAATTGAAACATTACAAATTCACTCTTATAGACCATAATAAAACCTTTCAGTAATCACAGGCAACTAGCCTCTGAAGATGCAAATCCTCTCAGCTTTCCAATTGGTAGAGATAGGATATATGCTAGCCCTTAGCACTTAAGCAATCTCAGCTTCCTCCTCTTCTCTGAATGACCTAATTTTGTGAGGCTTTTGATCTCCTTTTTTAATGCCTGGGGTTTCCAGGGAAGCTTCTGGGGCTAGTATAGTAGGACTATTATGAAATAGTATCCTCTTATTCCTGTAAAAAAATATATATACATATACATATACATATATATATATATATATATATATATATATATATATATATATATATATATATATATATATATATATATGTATATATGAAATGGTCGGGGAGGAACATTTGCAGTTGGGTAAACTGAGATCCAGAGATGTTAAGTGGCTTTACAGAACTTGGTTATTAGGAAGGGCTCTTGAAGACCATATAATTCAATGTGTACCTGAACAAAATTTCTGCCATAATGTCTTTAATGATTCAGTCTTCCATTGTAAGGAAATTCCCTTTCCTTTTCACCTACATATCTTCAATTTGTATACACTGCTCTTCTGTTCTTTGTTGTAAAAAGAACATTTATCATTATTAATGATAAAATGTACTTGAAGAAAACTATCATGACCTCCATAAAACTTTTTCTTCATCAATCTAATGTCTACAACAGACATTCCCACTTCTTGTCTAGAGTAAATAGAAAAGCAGGAAATTGAACCCACAACAGGGTAGTGCTATTTCAATAGTGTTAGTTCATTCAACATATTGTTTTAACAGGATAAATTAGTGATGTTAGCTGGAGTATACATGGGAGAAAATCAGACTTCTAAACAAATAAGAAAGGTTTGCTTTCAAAAGGAAAGAATTGGTGGAAAGAAGAAACCAAAATAGACAAAATAAAATTGGATTTTCACTTTTGCAGTTTAAGAAATGCCTGTCATAGTCCTTTTCCTATTGATTTTTTTAAACCCTTTTAGACATCATGGTTGCTCACTTTTAAGTCACAAGTTATGTTTTAGCAGATGGTATTATTCTACAGCAAGTTAGAAGTATATCGGGGCTTTACTGGCATATGTTAGTGTTTCAACAACTAGTTTGTTTCTGAGAGCATTAGTTTGAGTACAATTAAAGAATAAAAGCCAACTTTTTTCAAACATTTAAGCTTTAATGGGATTTTTGAGGCACTCAGCAAAACTCAATTTTCAATGCATTTAATAAAAAAAAGTTTTCAAAACTTACAATTTGGGAAAATGCCCTGTTTATTAAGTATTTTCCTTCTCTAGACTAATACTTGCTTACACATTAAAAATTGATTTATTGAAAAGACAAAGGTATCTTGGCAATTAAGGCAGAAAAACAGAAGTACCCATGAAAAATTTTCCTTTTTTATTTCTTTTGCTAAATAAAAAGGAAGTAGAAGCCATGGGATATTTAGAGCTTTACTAATTTTGGCCCAGCACAAGCCAACCTTCCACTTGCAACTACTCTAAACTTGGTTCAAAGGCCAGTTACAAATTGACTTGAGAAGATTTATACCTGAAGTATGGGTGGATGAGATGACTCCTTTTTAATTTATCTTTACAAGTTTCTATTGTTCAGGTTTTAATTCCGATCCCATTTGCCCATTGCCCAACAATGATAGTAGGATCCAGTTACTATTGACCTACAAATTCAAAGTGACAAGTTTAGGTTCCAGTAGATTTTGTTTCCCTCATACCCATATGAAAGGTTTAATATCAATAGTAACTGATATTGGTAACTGTTGTGTCCCTGTTTGGACACCAATGTGTTGAGTCCCTTTCCTGAACTTGCTCAGTCTTTCCCAGTTGAGCACTGGAGGGATGGGAGATAAAGAAGACAAGTTTTCCCTTTACACCAGGGTCTCCTATTCACCAAAACAGAAGTGCTTAAATATCCCTTAGTAAGATAAGGCTCTGGTGCTCAAGGACACCAGGTGAAGATAATTTAGTGTTCCCATACACAACAGTCCCTAACAGGTAACAACAGCCTTAACCCTATCCCAAGAATAATAACCATTTAAATACCTACTGCCTTAGATGCTAGGGAAATAATCACATACTCTTCCCTTTTGTGGTTTATGTCCTATTTTTAAAAGAATAATTTTACATATTTTTCTCAATTTAAAGACTACAAAGTAAACATTTTCTTATATACAGCAGCACATAAAAAGAGGATTACATATGAAACATGAATCTCTATTTCATACAGATTGTTTTTTTTAAAGTATAGAATATCCAAGCCTTGTAACTATTAATTGTGGCCATACAAAATGAATCCACAAAGTAGTTAAATCCAAAAGTGTTTTGTCTTTTGCAATACTTTCCCTATTTTCCTATCGTTACACTCTTTAAAAGTGTGACTCATTTGGCCCTCTCTTTATGAAGCCTTCTGTGATCTCTTTGTTTAGAAATGACTTTGTCCCTGAGACATCACATTTTGTAATTTTGTTATCTATATTTTTGTCCAGTCTCCTACTTAACCAATTGACTTTCGAAGCCATCTCCAGTCACCCCGATTCATATCTGGCCCCTGGAACCAGATGGCTTTGGAGGGGAAAGTGAAGCTGGTGACTTAGCACAGCACCCCCTCACTCAAATCCAATTCATGTGTTTGTCATGGCATCACCTCCCTTGATGTCATGGTCTTCCTTGTGAACAAAGGACAAACAACAGCAATAACAGGTTTCATGAATACGGGAACCATATCCTAACTAAAAGTTCCCAGGAACTAGTTTAGTGCTTTTCATATAGTAGGTACTTAATAAGTGTTTGCTGAATAAATGTCATATAATTTTGCTTTTTTCATAAACTTCTATATATCCTTTTGAGTTGTTATGGAATGTGTTTTAGCTATGCCTTGAAACTCCAATAGGACTCAGTGCTCCTTAGGAAGGGGGTCACTTCTTATTTCTTTAGTATCTTCAAGAGCACATAAAAATTCTAGGCAATTTCTAGGAAATCTCAA
This sequence comes from Macrotis lagotis, assembly GCF_037893015.1. Lineage (NCBI taxonomy): Eukaryota > Metazoa > Chordata > Mammalia > Peramelemorphia > Peramelidae > Macrotis > Macrotis lagotis. The sequence goes on along the minus strand of NC_133663.1, from coordinate 78,402,557 downwards.
CTATATACTTGTTGATTGATTAGTCACTTTGTTATTCAGTAAGGAAAAGAACAAGGAGAAATACAGAATTCTTGTTAATATTAGGCATGCAAAATAGGACTTAAAAGAAGAAATTAAATTCTCTGGGCTAACATACAACATTGCTCAGAGAAGCAGCAGGAAATTTAGAGTACTGTAGCATAACAGAGACTGAATTGACAGAAAAGTGTTATAACTCTACAAATAAAACTAGTGTTCACACTAAAAAAAAAGTAGATAGAAATCCTTTATAAAATCTTAATTTATATCTTAGTTCCAAAGGCAAAGCATGAATAAAATAAACAAAGGCCAGAGGATAAGTTAGATAGGCTTAGTTCATTTAAACTTAAGATCACAGAATTATGATGATAAACTAGACTATTATTGAATCTGAAAGCAAAGGATCTGAATTTAAATGTTGATTCTTATACAACATGGAAGATTTTAGACAAATCCCTTAGCTTCTCTTGATCTCAGTTGTCTCACCCTAGGTTTAAATGATTGTGAAGGTATCTTCAGGTTCTAAATACTGTGATTCCATTAGTCTATACTGCAGACTTTAAGAAGGTATTTACTTTTCATTATATTAAATTTAAGTATCTTGAATATTTTGGAAATGCATTTTCCAAACTAAGGTTTGGATTTTTTTGTTATATAATGTTACTCATATTTGGATAGACACACTGAAGCAGGATGAATCAAAGATGGGCTCTATTATTACTTCTCTGGGAAGCTGATGGAAAGAGAGTTGGTTTCCTGAGAGGAAAAAAAAAAGATGGGTTCAGTTTTTAGTACACTGAGTCCAAGGTAATAGTGAAACTTCTAAATCAAGATTTATTTTGGGTAGTTGGAAATTTGAAACTGGAGCTATAGAGAAAACAAGGGTCATTTGGACCTTACCATAATAGTGGTTATAGTTGTAAATATATGTGTGGATAAGATTCCAGGAGAGGCAGAGAGGGACATTCCTGGAGAAATGAGCAGAGGGCTGAGGAAAAACATCTTGGGGAAGAGACTAAAAAAAGACAGGAGAACTGGTAAAGAATCTAATAAAATGGCACAGAAGTTGTAGGAAAATCAGACATAGTCAATGTTATAGAAGTCAAAGGTTGAGTTTTAAGAAATAAAATGTGAGTTCTCTGAGGGTAAAAAACTACTTTCCTTCCTGTCTTTTTTAATCTCTATAACTAAACTTGGTATGTAACATACAATTGGAACTTAATAAATTCTTTTTGAAATGTATTGAATTAAAACAAGAATGCCTGTTTTATACAGTTGAATGTGGACAAGAAGAAGATAATTTTTAAAGTGTCATTGAATTTGGGGAAAAAAAGGAAATATTTGACAGATTGAGTTGAGTAATGAGAAATTGAAGCAAGTTTTCAGGAAGTGAGAAGGGAAATGGCAGTAAAAGATTAAAAACCACTGACTTGATAACGCAAGAAAGATGAGAGATTTAATAGTAGTTCAAAGGGAAGACCAAAGCTATCACAAGTTATTTAACGTATTATGTTCTGAAACATATTTGAAGGTATTAAAGAAGGGTTATTGGAAAGGGGGAAACTGAAAAACACATTAATTTTGGTCTAATTTTGAAAGTTTCTTTGGCATTAAATCCTAGTGACTCCATTCCAGAGGAAACCCTCAAAAAGGCAAAGGAGATAGGATTTTCTGATAAGCAAATTTCAAAATGCCTTGGATTGACTGAGGCCCAGACTCGGGAGCTGAGGATTAAGAAAAACATACACCCTTGGGTTAAACAGGTAAAGAATGCTATTTTCTCTTCATATTCTGGTAGGAAGGTAGGCACCTGTTTAAAGGAGCTTTTGTCAACATGTAAAATGGCTGCTCAGGATAGGAATCTACTTGAAGTCTGAAAAAATATTTGATATATTAGTCTCTCATGGTCATTAGCCATGTTCGACAAAATTTGGTTCCATGCCATCTTTAAAGAGGGAAGAGTTTAAAGCAGCCATTTCCTTCAGCCAAAGAAAGAAAAAAAGGGAAAAATGCTCTCATTGTTTCTACCTGATGTGTGTCTAAATACCATGCCTTTGATGAAATAGAGGTGCCTGAAATCCCTGAAGTAGTTATTGACCTGCTGTGTAGAACCCATGAAAAAATAGCTAACTCACTTGATAGTAACTTTTTACAGGGTAATACTTTATTTTAAGTGTCCCATCATTACAGGTTCATTTAGTATTCATTGTGATAGGGCTGAGCATAATGAGTTCATTTGGTATTCATGATGATCACTCAAGAACTTTCTTAGGTATGTCATTGTAATTTTTTGTCATTAGTTTAAGGTCTACCTTGACTAAAGTGCTACCAGCTGGTTTTTGTCCTTAAAAATCATTGACTGTTCCATTGTGGGCTCAGGGGGCCAATATATACCCTTAGGTCGTAGTCCAGCTGCTGAATATTTTTCACTCAGCATTTATTATCATTCTTGCTCTTTCCTTGGCTCTTACAAACTTGACAAGTTTGCCTCCTATTCTTTTCTACGTGAGGCTGTATGCCTGAGAATTTACCTGTTCTTACATTTCCTCCCATGTTTTATTACTTCAAAGACTACCAACAATTTAGGAGGGCTCTAATTTTCAAATCAAAGACACTTTTTGTATATGAATGTTTTGGCATAAATTGTATAAACTAGCTGGTTTATGTCTCTGGATGGGCAAATCTAACTGATAACCATATAATAATTTGCTATGCATCAGATGGATAATTGTGGTGATTTCATAAAGCAGTGGTGTGGTGTGTGTATATATGTGTGTGTGTGTGTATGCACAAATGCAAGAATGTTCATATATATGGGGGGTGTTGGTATTCTCAGGATATTTATTCTTATATTTGAGAGTATTATCAACAATTTTCTCTACCACCCTCTTAACAGTAAATATTTGAGCTTCAATTGCCATTTGCTACTTTGGAATTAGTAGCAAAGGAAAATAAAGGAATGTGAATGGAAATATTTAAAAAATAAATACTATTGGAGTAAGGATATGTTTATCCAATATATTCTTGTCTCCTTTTCTTTTTTTGCAGATTGACACATTGGCTGCAGAATATCCATCAGTGACAAATTACCTTTATGTTACTTACAATGGTCAAGTAAGTCTTAAACCTTATATTTGACCTATTATATTAGGTTCTGGTTTTGAACTCTGACTTTTAAAATATTATCTGGATAATCTTAAATATTCTATCACTCTGAGTAATAGTTTACTTATCTATATAAAGAGAAAATTGAAACAAATGTCCTTCATGTTTTCTTACATGTCTAAATACTATGGAAATGTACTAATCAAATGTGATCATATATCCCTATGTTTAGCCTTTGACCTTTGAAAACTGAACCCAGTTGATGATAGATCTTGATAGTAGATATGGAAACATAAATGAGACTATTTGGTGAAAAACACTAAAAATTACATTAACACATATCCACTGAATTTCCCAGGCTTTTCTGGTTTGTTAAAAAACAATAAAGTCAAATCAGGTCCAGTATTATAGAAAAGATCAAAGCTGTTCAAACACTGAGTACATTATGGTTCCTAGAAACAGAAGAGTTTGCAATCAAAGAGGTAGTTTGGGATACTGGACGATACCACAACCCCATGCTAAGCTATCTTTCAGTCTTACCATTTCCTACATTATATGATCCAACCAAAGTGCTCTTTTCTCTTTTTGTCTCAAATAGCAATCCATATCTACAAGGGCCTTCTCCTATTCTGGGAATACTTTTGCTCTACATCTCCTTAATCTCCTTCTAGAAGAGTCAGTTCTATATTCTACATGAAGCTTTTCTGATTCTATCAACTCCTAGTGACTTATCTCTCAAACTACCTTCTAGTTAATTGCTTTGTATGTATTTGTATCTTCTGAGTGGTTGCTTTTCAGAACCCAAATTATTTTCCTTATTTAATTAATTCAAATGTTTATGTGCATAGAAATAGCCATAATTAATTGTGTGAGATAGCTGCTGAATACCTTAATCATAATTTTATTTTTTTCATCCTCAGGAACATGATATAAAGTTTGATGATCATGGAATGATGGTGCTAGGTTGTGGACCATATCACATAGGTAAAGTTTATACTTTCCATCATTATCATTAAAATGTGAAAACAATGTATAGAACTGACTTAGACACTAGGTCACCTTGGGGGGAGGTTGACTAAAAATATCAGACTTTTCCTTCTTCTCCAAGAATGCCCTTTGATCCAAATCTATTGGTAGTTGGACTTGACAAATAGTTTGAGAGCAACAAGTGCAAACCAGTCTTTACCCTGGCATAATGTTAAATCTTTAATCCTCAAAGTAGAGGAAACTACTTGATCATTTCTTAAAAAATTGTATCATTTAACAAAAAAAAATGTTTGAGTATTAGGTTTAATTTTTCCTCCATAAGACAGAAATGAATCTCCTCCCCAAGAGTGAATCTGTATCTATGACTAGCATTTATATAGAACTTTCAGATTTGTAAAATGCTTCAAATGTATTCTCTCATTAGGTCTTCACAACAATCTTGTAAGGTAGGTGATATTAGTATTCCAGTTTTGTAGATGAGGAAATGGATCAAGGGACTTTTCTGTGGTCATACTGCAGAATTTGGATTTGAACTTTAATTCCAAACCCAGTATCCTATTCACTTAAAAGAAGTTTGATACTTTAGGAGAAATAGTAGTATTAATCCAAAAATTATCTATTACAGATACCACAAGATATTGTGCTAGGTGTCAGGTTATGAAAATTTTTAGATTAATTATTTTAACTTCTCCTCTTTGTTCAAAAGATATTGAGAAAATATTTGTCATTTAGTATTGAGCATGATTTAAAAGCCTTCAGCACCTTGTCCCAACTTAGTTCCTTTACTTAGTAATCCATCCGAAACAGGGTTTCTGTCTTTCTTGCACAGGCCACTGTCCATCACTCTTTTCTGGAATAAACTTCCTCCTCACTCTTCTTCCATTCCTTTAAGACATATCTCATACTCTATCTTCTACATTATAACTTTCCTCATCCCCTAACTTCAAGCACCAGATTATCTTGTAGTTGACTATTTTACACTTATCTTATTCTTATTCACTTATTCACTTGATTTATTCTAATATACTGATAAAGGTTCTTGTTTCCTATGTCAGAATGGTATCTCCTTGGAGGCAGCTAGGTGGCACAGTGGACAGAGCACTGGGACCAGGAGTCAGGCGAACCCAAGTTCAAATCCAATCTCAGACACTTGATACTTACTAGCTGTATCACTTCCTACATATGGTAGCACTTAATAAATACTTGTTGATGTTTTTATTGATGATTGATGATGTCTGTCCTTCAGTCTTGAAGAAGACCATGATATCAGGGAGGTGATACCATGACAAGCACTTGAATTGCATTTGAGTGTGTGTGGGGGGTAGTGCTAAGCCACCAGCCTCACTCCAGAGTCATCTGAGTTCAGAGGCCAGATACGAATCAGGACAACTAGAGATGGCCCTGGCTGTGAAACAATCAGGGTTAAGTGACTTGCTCAAGTTCACAAAGCTAGTAAGTATCAAGTTCCTGAGGTTGGATTTGAACTTAGGTCCTCCTGACTCCTGAACTGGTACTCTAACCATTGCTCTACCTAGCTTCCCAATTCTTCATTGTTTAAGAGACAAAGCAAAAGGTGAAGTTAAATATACTGCTAATATACAGAAAGTTGGCCATTAATTAATTAATAAGTTAATTAATTTAATAGAAGAGAAAAATGGAATCATTTCCTAAGTGTGCAGAGATTGCTTGTTATCTACATAGGTAAATGGTAGTGCCAAGAAATATTTTCAAGTTTTGAAGAAGTTATTTTCAAATTATGAAGGGGGAATATGATGAAATTATGATTTTGAATATCTACAATGAAATTCATAGATACAGCATATATATCAATAATTGTATGCTATTTAAAACAAAATATATTTGTTATTTATAAAAGGAAATGGGCATGATTGAGCAAAGGAGAAGAGATCATCAGGCATCTCTACCAATTCATCCTAAAGATGCTTAACAGATTATACTTGTTAGTTCTTATAAAAGCAATTTCTGTTCTTTCCCTGTGAACAGCAATTCAGTCAATCCCTTCAAATGTACACCACAGACATTCATTAATAAGATAGAAGTGATCAAGCAGTTCAGGAGATATGAATGACTATTTTGTGATGTCAAGGGATTTTTCAGAAAGAAAAAAAAGGATATTGTGCCTAAATCAATATTTATTCAACAAACCTTTATTGAAAGCTACACCCAATATTACTGTCATGTTCCATGTTTCATTTCAATTTTCTCCTTGTTCTTTACATATCTATGGTTGAAAATTATAAATTGAAAGTGAAAGCATTATGATTAGGACTGATAATCATATGATCATTTCCCTTAATCCTGTATGCATTTTTAAAATATTTTCACTGATTCATAAATAAGATTTGTTGATGACATTAAAAAAAATTTTTTTATAAATTTGGATCAACTGTTTTTCTTAAAACTTGAACTTTTTATTCAGTGATTATCTTTTAGCAGAAAGTAATTTCTTACTAACTTGATAAAATAATAGAACACATCATTTTATTCAGAATTACAGGACAAATAACAATATTTTCAGTGCACTGGAATTTTTACATGTACCAGGATTTACAACCTTAAGTTTTTACTCTTCCTGTCTGTACATTTTTCTTCCAAATTCAGTCAATTCTACCTTCTGAGTGCACTTTCTTATATTTCTCTTTGTCTCTTTGAATTCATGTGTCTACCATTCTAGTTTCAATTTTTCAATTTTTAGTTTGTTATAACCTCCTAATTAACTTCATTTTTTCCCATTCTAGTGTCTCTCTTCTTCTCTCTAATTTGATATGATAAACTTTCAAAATCATTTGATGAATAAAGTGAATGACTCCTTATCATCTCTAGGAAAAACCAACAATCACAATAATTGCTCTTTATTTAGCACTTTAAATTTCTTTCTCCACAAGTTTTATCACAATTGAGTTTCCTAGCAGCCCTACGAATTAGGTACTACAGTTATTATCTGTATTTTATAGAACAGGAAAGTGAGGCACAGAGAGTTTAAGCATCTTTTCTCATGGCCTTACAACTAAGGAATGTTAGAGGCGGGATTCTTCTTCTGTATATTGAAGTAACCATGGGTTAAGTCTTTTTTTAATTTCTCAGTGCCTACCATTTCACATGGTAGGTGATTAATAAATTTTTTAAAATGTCACTCTGGGAATATAAGTGAGAAGTTCACAAAGATTATTGAAAGAAAATTTAGATGATACAATTATAAATTTTTAGAGAAAAGAGAAAGCTTAGAGATTATCTAGACCAGTGTTCTTAACTTAGTGTTTGTGAATTTGGCTTTTTGAAAAATATGTTAACTGTATATCAATATAATTGATTTTCCTTGGAAATACTATTTTTTTATTTTATACATTTAAAAATACCTCTGAAAGAATTCATAGGCTTTACTAGGCTGCCAACGGATATCCCAATACACAAAAATGTTAAGAACTCCTGTTCTAAACCCATTATCTTCTTTTTTTAAAAAATAATATTAAAGAAAAATTTATCTGATATTTTTGATCCATATCTTCTTGATATTATTGAGGAAAGAAGCCCAAGAGTAGCTGCCCTGGATTACAATCTTATATTGAGTGGAGCCCAAGTCATTTAACAGAGCAGATCTAATTTTGGGATTTATGTATTATATAAATTGAATTATGTATTATAAATTACAAAAATTGTGGATTAATATATCACAAAATTATGTTTGAATGTTGCTATATAGCCTAACCCATACACAAAATTCTGATTGTTAAATATCTGACAAATGATTGCTCAACTTTCTTTGAAGATTCTTAGGACTTCTAAGGAAATGCATGATTTTATTTTTCATTGTTGTTATTACTGCTTCATGCTAGATTGTTCTTTCTTTCCTGGGCTGAAAATACAATGATTATTCATTCATGTTCTGATCCCAATAACGAGCTATACTGAAGTTTTAACCTGTTATGTTTTCTGACCTAGCCAATTTATATTCCTATCTGCCTCCTTAGGTAAACTTGCTCTTTGCTTCTAGAGACTTACTATATTGTGGTGGCCTTAGTTTGGATACCTGCTTGGTCTTGTGGTTCAGTATCCCTGAAATCAATGAACAATTTAACCTCAGTTTCTTGCACTAGCTGGGGTTATACTACATGCCACTCCCAATAGGGTTTTGTTATCGTCATCTTCCACTTACTTTTGGATAGTTCAAAATCTGTCCTATTATATCAATCAGTCAATGAATATTTAGTAAGCTTCCACCATGTGCCAACATCATAGTAGAGTCTGGAGATATAAATTTACAAATAGTTCAATTCTTGCCCTCAAGTAGTATACATTCTATTTTAGAAGTTCTTAGTTCAATACTTTTGAAGAATTGGTCTCTGATTACTTTCATGAGTCTCGGTACTTTCATCTGTGAGACTTTTAAAGCCCGTAGGATCCTCTGAGAAATACAGGGTCCAAAACACCATATCATCTTTTGGCCAAGGTCATGATGAGCATTTCCAAATTTATTTAAGCTGATGCTCAGATATACTTACCTCTTTCCAGGGCATATTCCAGGCCCTTCTCATCATCAGAAATATGAATAGGTAGGTCTAGGTGATCTCTGAGTCACCTTAGCTCTTAAATTATCTAATTATAATAATCCTTTATGTAGAATTCTTATGAGTTTGATAGCTCCCTATTTTAAGTTGTTTGCTGTCATAGCTCAACTCTGTTCTGTGATTGCATTAGGAATTCAAGGCAGACTTTTAAAGCGCATAGAACATATACTTGAGCAGTTCTCTTTTGCATGTCTCAAAATTTTATTGTTAAGACAAATAGATTCCTTAGCTTGGACTGACAAATCAATAACTTTTCCTTAACTATGATTTTTTTTTCAATTCTGCTTTCCCTCTCTACCCCTCCCCTCATTTTTGTGACTCTCTTTGTCTTTGTAGGGAGTAGTGTAGAGTTTGATTGGTGTGCTGTCTCAAGTATCCGAACATTGCGTCAACTTGGCAAGAAGACAGTGGTGGTTAATTGTAATCCTGAGACAGTGAGCACAGACTTTGATGAATGTGACAAACTCTACTTTGAAGAGCTTTCTCTGGAGAGGATCCTAGATATCTACCATCAAGAGGTAAAAAAAAAAAGCAAAGGAGAAAAATGTGTACTCTCAGATATGTATATTTCTATCTCTATACCTATCTGTCTGTCTATCTATCTATCTGTCTTCAAATCCAGCCTCAGATACTTCTTACCTGTGTGACCCTGGGCAAGTAATTTAACCTCTGTTTTTATACACTGGAGAAGGAAATGGTAAGCCTCTTTAGTAGTTTTTCCAAGAAAATTCCATTGATCTGCTATGGTCCACAGGGTCAAGAAGAGTTGGACATGACTGAGTAACTGAATAATGACATATGTAAATACATTGCATATATACACATTAAAAAGAAACATGAAACCTCTTCAAAATAATACGTTTAAAAATCATCTAGCCCCAATCCTTAAAAAATCATGAAAAATTAATCCCTCATCAGACTTTCTAGAATAATTGTTCTTAATTTAAGGCTATAAACTTACGGGAAGAAAATTACATTTTTATTTCAACATAATTGACTTCCTTATAATTCCTATTTATTTGATTTTATAATTTAAAATCATTATTCTGGAACAAATCCTTAGGCTTCACTGGATTGCCAGAATAAGGATCCATGACACACAAGAAAAGGTTAAGAACCCCATTCTAGAAGTATTTATCAAGAATGCTCATTTTGAATGATTATACATGTTTTAAATATTGCAGCAACACCTTGAGGATTAATTGGTAGCATATGTCACATGTTAACAATTGTATAAAGATGGCTTCATGCCAAACATTTTGGGAGGATTTAATTGTTCATCCAGATATTTGTTGAACAGACTGCCTTGTCCTTGGGAATTTCCTGTTTAATAAAGAATAGATGTGTTGAACAACTCCCAGAGCTGAGACATGAGGTGGCTATCAGAAAGGGTCTGCTAATTCTTTTTGCCACTAGAGCAGACCATTCACTTATAGTGTAACATTCATAGTACGGAGTCATGATTTAAATTACACTAGCTTTTACTTTTATTTGCCTGACATTTTTTCAGTACATGTTGAATGGATCTTCAGTGTTATCTTCATTGTCAGTAAGGATGTTGAATTCTTAATCATTTATACCATAGCATGAATGAATTGTATGAATTGTTAAATCTTTTCCTGATGATATATATGATTTTTGGAGGAAATTTTTAAGAGATTGTCCATACACAGCATACAAAAAGGTGAATGAGTATGCATGTATATGTATGGCTAGAAGAAGAGATATGTCAAAGGCAAGATGTACTTAGGAAAAGTCCAGGCTGGGTATAACAAACGACATACTGTTTTGTCACAATTTTAACTAGAGTGAGCCATATAAAGGAAAACCTGCCTTCATATTAATTCACTATTGAAAAAATTTAAAAGGTCTATAATGGTACTTATAATATTCATTCAATGACTCCACTTCTCTTTTTTACTATTATCTGGAGCTGAATTGTTTAACATTTTATAAAGTCTACTATCACTGAACTTCAGATTTCATTTTCTATTCCTGGATTAAATGATTTTTAAATACATATTTTCAAAAAGTCTCTTTGTCATTTCTTTCTTTTACCCACCAAAGGACCTACTGGGGCTATAAGTGTAATTGAGATTCTGAACTATTAGCTGTTGTAAATTCTGCTTACTTCCATTCTTCTCGAGAGATTTTTTTCCTAAAATATAGTTGATCTGAGTAACTGAGTAACTTCCATAAAAAACAAATTGCTTGGCAAATACTTTGAGTGGTCTATTTCTTTTCATGTCTGAGATATATGACAAAATATATTTTTGAGGACCAGTAAGGTGCTGTACACACAAAAAAAGATGATAAGTTAATATTTGTTGATTTGGAATTGACATGTGTCCAATGTGTGCTATAAAAAATGCTATTCAAAGGAGACACACACACACACACACACACAGAGAGAGAGAGAGAGAGAGAGAGAGAGAGAGAGATGCAGTAGAATTAAAACTTGATCTGGTATTAATGATGACCATGATATAGATGAGTAGTGAGGAATAGGTGTTGATATATTAAGGGGCATGGATATGAGCAAAAAACACAGAGATTGTGATGTATATATTGAGGAACTAGGAGTTTACTGGAGTCAAGAGCTTGTGTGGAGTATTGGGAAGGAGATAAGGTTGAAGCAGAAGATTGGTAGGTGGACTGTAGTGGGACCCTGAATGGAAGATTGAGTTTTTATTTTATCCTATAAGCCAGGGAACCCCTAATCTGTTGTACATTGACATGCTTTATGGAATTTTTGTAAAGACTTCATAAATAAATCCATATGTGTAACAAAAGTGTCATTTTTAGTGTTACTTAGCTACAACCAAATAACATGGCAGTATAAATAAGCATATATCCTTCTGTAGACTACTGGAAATAAATGTGTCTTGTATATGTATTTATTACTCTTTTTTGAAAATAAATGTTTTGAATTAGGTTAATACAAATTCATTTAAGTATTAACAAATTTATTTCAGTTTCTTGTCACTTTTTTCTCAATAGATACTAATAATATTATTTACTAACATGTGGTATGTCTACATTTTTCAACTTTGAAAGGTTAGAAAAAAAAACTATTTTAGGCCTATAGGACAAATAAGCCATTAATGACTTTTGAGCACTGGAGTGTCATGACAATATTAGTCTTTTAGGAAATTTAATTTGGATGTGATTTAGGGAATGAGAGACAAGGTGCATGGTGACAGAGGAGAAGAATTCAGCAATAAACCAAGTCTGAAGTACAGAATGGACTGAGAAAAATGAAATATAGATTGGTATGATTCCCTGGAGAAGCCAGGTGGTGCAGTGGATAGACTTCTGGGATTGGAGTTAAGAAGACCAATTTACCTGAGTCCCAGTCTCAGATATTTGCTGTGTGGCCTGGGCAAAAACACTTGACACTTTTCCTCAGTTTCCTCATTCAGAAAATTAGCCGGAGAAGGAAATGACAAATCATTCCAGTATTTTTCCCAATGAAGTCACAAGGAGTTAGACATGACTGAAGGGACTGAATGATCTCTGTCCTCAAACCGCTCTTACACATCTGTGAATGATACAAATTATACTTAAGATTAAATTGCATGTCAGTGTTTTATATATAAATGTGTATATATATATATATATATATATATATATATATATATATATATTAGTAAATAGTTTCTTGGAGAGCAGACACTAAATATTTAATTTACTTGGTAGAACAACTGCACATGTGAATACTCACAAATATTCCATGATAGAATAAATGTAAATATCATTATTACTAATTTAGGCATTCCCAGCAAGGAGAATTTAAACAACATTTATACAAGAATAGTTACCCATTCATAATGAAATTCTACTAATGACTTGTTTTGTGAACTTCTTCCTCAGGCATGTAATGGCTGCATCATTTCTGTTGGAGGGCAGATTCCAAATAACTTGGCAGTGCCACTTTACAAGAATGGAGTCAAGATCATGGGGACTAGCCCATTACAGATTGATAGGGCTGAGGATCGCTCCATCTTCTCAGCTGTCCTGGATGAATTGAAGGTGGCTCAGGCACCTTGGAAAGCTGTTAATACTTTGGTAAGAAGAAAAATGAATGGAAATGCCTTTAAAACATTTTCCTTTCAAGAGTGTAGCATGAGGCAGATAGGCTAAATTTTTAGTCAGATGATTATGTGTTGACAAGTGTTCTTTTCCAGATGATGATATCAAAACAATAAAGCAATATGGTTCTTTTTGTTTTATAATGTGTTTTTACATTATCGAATATATGCAAGTTTGTAAACAGAGCATTATATAAAAGTAAGTTACTATTATTCAATTCAAGCTATGTTAATTTAGCTCTATGTGCAAAAAAAAATAGCCTCTGCTCTTAATGAGCTTACTAAGTCATCATTCTACTAGATCAGGATTTATTAACTTTTTACTGTGTTTTTTTAAAAGCATAATTTAAATAAATGATAAATTTCAGTTATAGGACAAAAAAAAAGTAGAAAAAATTTCAGTTATAGATTAATGAAAATATATAATGAGGTATTTTCCTAAGTTCATAACCCCCTGAAATCTTTCCACAAACCCCTGGGTGGGAGAGGAAGGAATATAGTATGTAAAAGAATATATTATACATAATGTTAATATATATTCACAGGCATATGAGTAGTCATGCTTATACATAGTTATGTATATACATACTATCTCTATATGTGCTTATACATATACACATTCATACATATATACATATATAGTATGTATGTATACATATATGCATATGTATATATGTATATATATATATATATATATATATATATACAGATAGATAGATAGATATACATGTATGCAACTAGAATAAATTTCCAGTTCCTTTTCATAGTGGGGAGACATCACTGGCTTCCTGAAGGTTAGTCTTGGTGAACACAAGTTCTGGTAAAGCCTTCAAGAGTCTGTAGCTTTTGAGTTCTGATCCTGTTACAGACTATCTATTGCTGGAGGATCATCAGTCTTTCTGAATGAAAAGAGATTTCTCACAAGAATACTGATTCCTAGGTTCCAGCTTTTTGCCTTTTGTTTTCTTTTTTTTTCCTTTTTTCTTCATAGTGACTCATGAAATTGAATAAGGTACAGAAAATTTGAGCTCTACATCAGGAGGACAGATATGCTTTCAATGTAGAAATTACATGTCTTTAAAAGATTAAAGAAAATATTATGGTTAAGGATTAAGTCTTATGTTTGAAGTCTTATAAGGAGAAATATCAATTTATAACCAACATTTGCCAGAAAGAATGGAAATATTGCAACTTTCCTGTGAAACCTCTATTCATAGCTTAGTTTAACTGATGTGATACTTTTTCTAGAGTAACATGTCAAGAGATGTCTTGAAAAGAAAATTTTAAAAAGACACATACCTTCTCCCTCCCCCTCCCTCTATTCTGGGCAACTTTTAGAGATAGTAAAAATAATGGTGGGATGGTAAGTGTTAAGCTGATATCCCAATTTGTTGATACAGTACTCTTAGGATCTTGTTGACTGACTGGTCAACAAAACTTCCAGAAAACTCAATATTGCTTAAGAATGAGACATATTTAATAGCAACATCCCATATGTTATCAGGAAATTCCTCCTTCAGCACAAACACATCAATGCATAAAAAAGTAATGATTAAGGAAAATAGAAATGATAACAGTAAAGGAATCTAAGAAAGAAATTATTTCTGAAAGAAAGAACAAGGTAATTTAGTCATTGAAATCTGTTCCTAAAGGGCTTACAATAAGGTAACCTTAGAAAGAACCATTGTAAATGAAAGAGACAGAGACTGAGACAGAGAAGAGAGACAGAGACAGAGAGACAGAGACGGAGACAGAGTGACAAAGAGACAGGCAGAGATAGTCAGAGACATAGAGACAGAGTGATGGACATATAGAGAAATAAAGAGACTGACAAAGAAAGGCAGAAAAAGAGACAGAATCAGAGAAAGAGACAGAGTACTTGTTTGCTTCAGTCCTTGAGTGGAAGAGCAAAGTATTCTCCTGGCCTGCCCAGAAAAGAAAAGAAGGATTTGAAGTAGAGGAAAGTTTCTGCTGTCTTATACACCAGAGATAACAAGAATGATTTCTAGAGAAGGGAACTCAGAACACATTGATCTTGACTTACTAGTTCTACTCTAGTGAGCCAGGTTTTATTCCTTAAGCAAAACCATTGCTTCTTACATTTGAAACCAAGCCAGTTCTAAAGATCAGGGGAGAAGGTCATTTTGGAAAGGAGTCAATTTTAAATTGAGGGTGCCCTGCTTCATTCATATTAGAAGACTACCTCCTCAAGCCATGATCTCACTCCTTGGGAATGCTCTTTTCTGAGATCTATTGTTTAGCAATAACTGAGTGAGGAGAGGTGGGATACTCTTCATTTATTTAATAAGTAAACTGTTGACTTACTGACTTTGCCAAGGGTAGTATAGAAGACTGGTTTCTCACACAAGTGACTTGAGTCAGCTCTACATAAAAATTGACTATGTGATTTTAGGAAATCTATGGGTCTCAATTTCCTCATCTATGAAAAGAGAGGGTTATATACTGATAATTCTAAAAATTCTCTTTCAATGTCAAGACCAATACATATTGAATTAGATTTGGTGTTTAAAAGTAAAAACGGTTCTGTAGAGTTGAACCTTTTCTAAATTTTTAATTGTCCTTTTTTGCAGAATGAGTGAGATAAATTTGGTTATGAATTGATCAATCAGCATTGTTCCTGTGTATTAGCTATTAATAGAAAGTTTTACCATTTTTTCCCTTTAGAATGAAGCTCTTGAATTTGCAAAGTCTGTGGGTTACCCCTGCTTGCTGAGACCTTCCTATGTTTTGAGGTAATGTATTACCCATGTGAATTTTGTTTTTGCTGTGCACCTTAAAAAGGGAAGTATCCTAAAAAGCAGCTACAGAAAATGGAAAACAGTGTGAGAAAGCTGTGTTCTATGAACCATGCTAAAGTCATGAAGCTTAATTAATTGTATATTTATGAGACACCTCCCAAATCATCTCAGACAGGTTGAGAATCCACATTTTGTCATTTAGTGTCACACTTTTACCCTGGGAAATGATAACATGAAGCAGTTGGGGGTTTCTGGATCTTACATTTTAACTTGCCTTGAGGTAGGAAAGCTTTACACTAGGGAACAGGAAAAGAAAAATAAAATCTCAACAATATAGGAAATTTCCCTTGTCAGCATCTGTTTTCCAACAGTCAGATATGACAACAAATTTTTGCCTATTTTCAGTATGGTCTTAGGGTGCATCTTGTTTGAAATGATGAATTTTGAAGCTCTGATTCAAAAAAAGATGCAGTGAGAGGGAAGGGAGGGAGATCTTTTATAGTTAAGAAAGTCAGTTGGCTCAACAGTGTAGAAGTTGTGAATTATCACTTGTTCTCCTCAGATGTTAACACTTGTAAAGAACTACTTCAGAGAGCACTGGATAAGAGAAACACAATTTGCTGTGCACAATTTGCAAGTGTAAATGGAATCTGAGACAGGCTTCTTTAAAAATAATGAAAAATTTCAAATGAGGTGGAAAGTGTATTTTTATTTAAATAAGATTTTCTATAAGCTATGGTTTCATAATACTACCCCTTTGAAATATTATTTTAAATAAATTTAAAACTTTTAAAAACTCATGGTAGTAGAACATATAGAATGGAATGGAATCTTTGCTCTTCCTTCTTGGAAAGGGGGTTTGGACATGTGTCCTCCATTTTTTATTTTGCAATCACAGCACATAAATATAATTTCCATTGATACTCCTACCTTGTGAGGAGTTTGGAGCTTAGGCATGGCAAGAGCTGATGGTTTCTTATCTGCTCTTCTGTCCACAATTTATTCCTAGCACTTTTTATGACCTACACCACTCTTCCCTCCCCATGGTCATTGAATGTTTATTCAGAAAATAAGAAGGAATTGTAATCATTTTCTGCAGAAATCTAGAATAAGTTGGGAAAATAGCTGGAGAAAAAGAATTTAAAAGTCCCTTTTACTGTTTTTTAAAAGATGCAGAAAGTAAAGCTGACTTTTTACTAGTATTCATTTGTCCTTTCTTTTTTCTTCCTCATATTTTCTCCCAACTTATTCCTTCAGATTCATTTTTCCCATTACAAACAAGCAAAAAAACCATCACAAAATCCTTTGACTTTACAATAAATTCCTCACTTTTTATATAGTACTCTTTCAGCTACCCAGAAGAAAGGACATAGTTGAACAAATCCCAGTCAAATACTGTATATTTACAAATTTTGTAAAAAAGGTTCAAGTTTGTTAGAAGTAGCACTGTTCACAATATTCTGGTGACTAATGGACCTAAAAAGCTAATAAAATGACCTTTTGGACAGTGTGTTGATATATCGACACAACTTTGGAATAAATTTGAGACCAGTGGTGAACACTGATGAAGCCAAGTTAGGAATACATTAGGTACTGACGAGAATCCTGCTGAAAAATGGTAAAAAGTGTTCATACTTTACCCTTTAAAAAACTGAATCAGAGGGGGCTGCCTTGGGGCTGGTATACACAGAGCCATGGTCCTTGGTTTTTTTTTTATTTTTCAGGTTCTTGAGATTGATTTTCTCAGTAGAATAATGACTCACTTTAGAGACAAGAGCTCTCTTTTGCAGCCCAGGTTGGAACAAGAAATTGGAACTTTAGAGGTTGCTTCAAAATGTTCTGAAATCAAAGTGGTCCTGTCTTACATGCTTTGCTTCTGAAGTCATAAAAGAATCTGACATGTTTAGTTTGTTTGTTTGTTTGTTTTTTCCATTTCACAGTGGGTCTGCCATGAACGTAGTGTTCTCTGAGGATGAGATGAAGAAATTTCTAGCTGAGGCAACTAGGGTCTCACAGGTATCATCTTTTATCTCTTTCTCACCCTCTCACTAATTATAGCTCATTTCCCCCTTTTGTCCTTGCTTTTTCTCAGTTGTTAGGCAGGTTTCTTCTGGCCCTTAGCCTCCTTCATGAACAAATGGTAAGATTCTTATAGTCCTCTCAGGTTAGATGACTAGAGCTTATCACATAAAGAATTAAAGCAGAAATTTGCCTATTTGCAGTTCTAGGTATATGGCTGGTTAAAATTTCTTGATGTTTTTATGGATTAGATGCCAAATAAGAGTCCTGGGGATTCGTGCATTGAGCCATCTCAATCATGGTACACAATAAAAATTAAAGCTTTTATGGTTTTTAATTAAATGTAATTAATTTATTAATTTAATTCAATCCTGTCCAGGAAGTTTTGCTTTTGTCAGCAGTGAGGATTTATACTAAATAGCCTCACTCAGTTTATCGATTTTTTTCTCTTTTGATGCTCTCCTCCATTTGTAAATTAATAAAGTTTTGTACCATTTTCTAGTAACTCAACTGCTTCTCTCTGCAGCCTGCTTGTTTTTCTTTTTCCCACTGGTATTACCTTGGTGCTATCCGCTTAAGATTTACCTAGTGGGGTTATTGATCTGTAGACCTTGTACTGTAGAAGATGAAAGTAGTATTTTCCTTTTAAATGCTTTCAAAAGCTAGTTGGGGTAAAGAAAATTCACAGGGAAGAGTGTGATGTTAGGTGAATGAGATTTGCAGGGAGCTGAAGAGTGAAATTAGAGGCATTTCAAAGAGTAATGAAGAATGTGAATGGTTTTCATACAAATGAAGACAGACACCTCCCCTGTATAGTGGTTATGCTCTTCTATTTAACTTTCTGGTGGTGGAGGGTTCTTGAGGAAAGGGAAGGAATATAAAATAAAATAAAATTTCTGTGTTTTCAATCCAGATCTGATTAGAAGTCAGGTAATTGATAAGTTGAATTTATCACAAAGGTCAGTTTTAGCATGGGGAAAATTTGGGGAAAGAGAAGGTTCATTCTTTTTATCACCTTAAGTTCCTTTCACCCCAAGTTCTTATAATTTTCCATGTTTCAAGAGAAAAGAATGATACAGGTAAGCCTTTTATTTCCAAATACTCTTCAACTATTTATATTTAGATACCTTTCATTTCTCTGAGAACAATAAATTTCATTAGACCTCTATACTGAAGTACTCAAATCTGTGTACTTATATCTAACATACTCATAAACTATGAGAGCTTTCTGTGGGATTAGCATAAATTGCATTGATATAATCCAGAATCCATGTGCTATTATTACCCTCCTTGCTCAAGGCTTATATACCAATCTTGAAGGATCTATAATACCTCAGTTTCCCTTCCAGTGACAACAGACTTCTTTTCAGTCATTTAGGGGCTGTTTTAAATGTTATCTAGGGGTTAGTGAGGTTTTACTATTTCAGAATAATGCTCCTACCATCAAAAGTAAACTTCTTTTTCTAGGGTGATTTCACAAATACAGGACAGATTAGATATGGTTAAATAGTTCATTAAAAAAACTCAACAATTGACTTTGAAGGAATTAGAAATGTTTATCCTGATTAAAAAGAGGACTTAGGAGAAACAAGATATTTATCTTCTAGTATATGTGTTGTCAAATGGAAAAGAATTTAACTTCTTTTAGTCTACAGATGGCAGTACTGAGATCAAATGGGTAGAAGTTAAAAAGACAGAAGATTTAGGCCATTTTTATAGAAAAGTATCTTAAGAGTTAGAGATCCAAAAGTAGAATACGCAACCATGGCAGGTAATTAGTTTCTGCTTGCTAGAGGTATTCAAGTAAAGGCTGGATAATCGCTTACTGAGATTATTATTAAAAACAGAAAAAAAGAAAAAACTGATCCTTATTCAGACTGCACTAAATGGTTGCTGAGGTCCCTTCCCATTCTTAGATTCTTTATTTGAGAGATAGACCCTGAATCAAGAACAATAAACTAAACAATGAAATTTTTGATCAATATGGAAGATGATTTTTCCACATAAAATGTATATTTTTCATATTTTATATGTAATTGTAGAATTTATTTTTAGTTCCCAAACACTTCTAAATTGAAGAAATATCTCTAGTCTAATAACCTACTCTTAAATGTTCATGTTTTTGCAGAAGGCTTTTATTGGGAAATGTTTAAAATGAAGTTCTGCCCAAGAATCTCCCAACTGGCATTCACATAAGATATATCACTTACATGGTACTGTATGTAATTTGAACCACAAATTTTTTTTTTGGACAGGAACATCCAGTTGTGTTAACAAAATTTGTCGAGGGAGCTCGAGAAGTGGAAATGGATGCTGTTGGCAAAGAAGGAAGAGTAAGAACCTGCTCTCAACCTCCTACTTTCTGATCTCAAAATTTTGAAACCAACATTAGAATTCATGGATAGATTTAGAAAAACAAAATTTTAAAACTCAGTAGGAAAGTAGTTTAGTCCAAATTAAAATACTAATTAATTGACATTCCAACTGATGTCACAGATGCCATATTTCCTATTTTTCTTACTTGTTAGAAATTCCTTTGAAAATTTCAGAATTAATTATCATCCTGTTGTTAGAGGTCTTTTAAAATATATTCTCCTTCATTTCCCTTTTCTGTAGTTTTCCTTTCATATTTCAATGGAGGCTGTAAATATACTCAACAGCTCTGATGTTTACAATTGATGTCCCTGCTTTTTTTCTCTCCAACTTTCTCT
Organism: Macrotis lagotis; assembly: GCF_037893015.1. Lineage (NCBI taxonomy): Eukaryota > Metazoa > Chordata > Mammalia > Peramelemorphia > Peramelidae > Macrotis > Macrotis lagotis. Next base: position 78,382,281 of record NC_133663.1, on the reverse strand, counting down.
GATTCTTCCTTTGATTGGCTTAGCAAAGGCAAAGAATGAGTATGGTAGGATGGATAAAGATAATGACATAAAATTACCATATCATATTAGATCTTTGTCTACTCAAGTTTATTGCTAGTTATATCTAACCTCTGGAGAAAAATGAGAATTCTGTGGAATGTATTTATTTATTTTCTAATTCCAAAAAATAGGATGTGTTATTTTACCTAAGAAAAATAAAAATATAGTTGGAAGTTAGATATTTTATTTCCATAAAGGAATCCCTTTCATAGTACCCTCAATAGTTGACCATCCTACCACCTCTGCTTAAACACTTCCAGGGATAAAGAGTGTGCTGACTCATAGCATATCCCATTCAAATTTTGGAGAGTTAGAATTATTTGAAAAATTCATTCCTGTATTAAACTGAAATATTTTTCCCTCTTACTTTTACCCATTAGTTCTTTCTTTTGCCCTTTGGTGCTATACATAAAAAAATTCAAACTTGCTTCCATGATATCCTTCTAAATATTTGAAAACATGGGTATTAGCAGCCCTGGAGTCAAGAGGATCTGTATTCAAAGAATCAGACACTTACTAGCTGTGTGACCATGGGCAAGGCACTTAACACCAATTGCCTCCAAAAATAAACAGATATTGCAACACTACTGAGAAGTGTCCCCTATCCTCATTAAATTTTTCTTAGTCTAAACATAGCCAGTTGCTCAACCTGTTCCCTGTGTTTCATGGTTTCTAGGCCCTTCATCATCTTTGTTTTATTGGTTCTAAATTATCATCACCCTCTTAAAATTTGTCACGAAGAATATTATACTTAATTCTACGTGTGGTTTTACCAGTCCTTGCACACCAGAACTCTGACTTCCATTGTTCCAGATACCACTATAATACCACCACTGCCCTCCAAGATTACATTAGCTTTATTGGGAGGTCCATTATATTGTTGACTTATGCTGAGGCAGCACCAACTAAGTCCTTGCAATCTTTTTGTTTTTATTTTTTGAAAAATCTCTTAACAATATACTACCATAAGGGGCAGCTAGGTGGTGCAGTGGATAGAGCACCAGCCCTAGAGTCAGGAGTACCTGAGTTCCAATGTAGCCTCACACACTTAATGATTACTTAGCTTTGTTGTCTTGGGCAAGCCATTTAGGCCCATTTGCCTTGCAAAAGCCTAAAAAATAGCCCAATATAGCAGCATATAGTAAAGGTTTATGAATTGATTTTCTTACAAAAAGTTGAAGTGTAGCATTTTAAGTACTATCCTATTTTTATGGACAAAGAAATTAAGAGAGGTGAGGGGACTTGCCAGAGGTTGAAAATGAATAGTGCTATCAGCATTCAAGCCCAGGTCTTTTTTGACTTTTCCTTGACCCTTTCCTGTAGTGAAAGTCAAATCTTCTTCATTCTGAAATGTGCCATTTAATTTTTGGAACTTGAAGGCATGATATTTCATTCAATTTCATTTTCGTTCTAGTTAATTGTTCTGGCTTTGGCACATTTTTTTTTCCTAGTCCCATAGGAACATCTCTCTATCATGTCTACTCACTGATCATTTTCTTTGAGTCTATTGAGACTAAGAACCAATTGAAACCGGCTTCAAGTTAAGCCTTTGATCTGTACGGGCTGTATGACCATAGGCAAGTCAAAGATTCTCTAAAGACATTAGGCAGATTTTTTTTAGTATATAACTTGAAGAGATGGAGATGATCTGTATTGAAAGAGATAGCTGAATAAGATTTCCATCAGATGTCCAAATCAATGAAAATTCCCCCTTCATTACAATATTTTTTGCTTCTGGGCCATAGTAGTATTATATTTTAGGAGAATATTATTTTAATATTCTATCTGACTCATCAAATATCCACAATATGCTTCTCTTTCTCTTTTATTATCATTCAAATGTTCTTTAATTCTGCTTCCTCCTTTAAGTGTGACTCTGCTATGTCATTTACTACCTTTCTTTTGAGCATGAAATATAGCATTTCATCTTTTCATTATCATGTGGTACTTTCATCCCTACATACACACACATACACACACACACACACACACACACACACATATGTGTATATATATATGAGAGAGAGAGAGAGAGAGAGAGAGAGAGAGAGAGAGAGAGAGAGAGAGAGAGAGAGAGAATTAATAATTGTGTCAAGGGCACAATTTGATCTCAGGTCTTCCTAACTCCTCTTAGGACAACTTCGTCCATGACTACCAAAAAACCCCCTACCACTCCAATTGTTCAACATTTTCTCCCAGTCATCTTTTCCTTACTTTTCCTCTTTTTCCTTTTGAAAGAAGTGCCTTTACTGAAAAACTGATTGTAAGTATCTCTCAAACCTTTCAATTTATTAACTAGAACTTTAAAGTCAGTCAACTAACAAATATTAAATGCTTACTTATTAAGTGCTATGATTAAAGAGAAAAGAGATTGTTGTGAAAGTTTACATTAAAGAAAGGGAGACAACAATTACATCTATAGGTCCATAAAAATACATTTGAAGCAGGTGAAAGGTTGTTTTTCTTTTTGAGAAAAATGTCTCAAAATAATCTTTGAACTGAATTTTGACAGAAGTCAGAGATTCTAAAAGGTAGAGGTGAGGAAGGAGCAGCCAGAGCAAAGACAGGAAATAGAGTATTGTACATAAGTAGCTGGCCAATATGTCTTGGTTGTAGAATGAAAGAGGGGAAATTCCAGCATTTTTTCATAGTGAAAGTTATTTCCATATTAATTAGCATGAGTACTAAATATTAAGATTTATGGTTCTGTATAACATTCACACTCTAGTGAGAACTATTAATTCTCAATTAGTTAAATCATGAATGTGCAAATCCACCATTGGGCCATTAAGGTAGAAATCATAAAAAATATTGATCCATTGCTTTGGGGCAGATATTCTCTTTATTAGAACTGGTGATTGATCAGTATTATTTCATCTCACTTTCCTCTTTTTCTAGGTTATTTCCCATGCCATCTCTGAACATGTGGAAGATGCAGGAGTCCATTCAGGAGATGCCACTCTGATGCTTCCAACACAGACCATCAGTCAAGGAGCCATTGAAAAGGTTCTAATTATTATAAAATGATACAAAGATTTATACTAAATGTAAAGATATCAAAATATTTTATATAATGTGCAATGATATAATTATGCTTTAATCAATATAGATATTCCTTTTATTTATGATAGTTATAGAACCTCTAACCTTATTCTAGGAAAATTCTTGCCCATCCTTTTTTATAAATACTATAGATGTTCTACATAATTTAATAGAGGACTCCCTCTTTTTAAAAAAAATAACTTACAGATACTGTAAGAAATAAAGACATTTGAATGATAATGAAAGAGAAAGAGAAGTCCTAATATTGTAGATATTTGACTAGCCAGATAGAATATTGGAATGATGTTTTCCTAATATATAAAACTATAAATTTATTCCTCAGGATCATTAAAAAATTTTAAAGAAAAAAACTAGCTCTTTTCCTCCTCTTTTCAAATATTAGATGTCTTAAAACTCTTCCCAAGCATAAATACTCTAATTCAATATGTAATATACAATTATATATATGATATTTTTCAAGCTTTAATTTAGATTTATAAGGAATTTCTCACAGTCAATGTCATGTAGAATTTGCCTTTTGCAATTTCTTGCTTTTCATTATATCCCTAACTTTTAACATAGTATGTGGTACATAGTAGGTACTTGCTAAATACTGATTGACTAGTAGCACAAAGAAAATAAATGTAAGAAATTTGTCCCTGAAGATAAGTTTGTTACATTATATCTACTTTACGTAGTATAGTGTGTTTTAGACAATTCTTCTTTTTCAAAATATTTCATTCTAAAATATTTTTTTACTATGAAAGGCACATGGCTCTTGGAAATATTAGATTGAGGAAATGGTTTGAGGCAACAATGGGACACCAAAATGCACCTTTTTCAAGTATGTCCCAACTTCATGATAATGATGCCAAGAATTCTGAGTAATTTTTCAAATCTCCCAGAGCTCAATCCCTGGACGTGATCCACAGTTCCCCATTTCTTTCATATTCTCATCAAATTGGCACACTTCTCTCGAAAAGGTAACATGTGAAGAGCCCATGCCTCTTTTCATCAGTCTGTTCTCCTGGTCTGGCTACCTCTGATATCTAGCTAGAGTCACACAACATAGATGTGATAGATATTAGGGCCCTCCTACAGAGGAATGCATCTTCCTTCCCACCCACCAATCCTCCCATCTCCGTTTCATTCCAACACAGGAAAGGGCAATTGTCTTTCTCAAGGATGCAACATAAAAGAAAGCTTTCAGTACCATGTAATTTTAGGATCTACACTTCTCAGTGGGTGAAATTTTAGCTTTTGAGAAAGAATTTGGTATATCTTCTGGTAGTGGAGTCACCACCCTGAAAAGTCCTCAGCTAGACATCAAAGTGAATCTAGAAAAATAATAGATAAATTACCTATTCTTTCCAATGTTTATAGTACCTAATATATATAAATAACTAAAAGAATCATAGATAAGTCTTATAAGGAACTTTTCAATTGCAGAAATTAAAAGGTTAAGGAAATGTGATTTATTCATCCTGCTTTATTAATGCTATATACTCTATCAAATGATATCATTATGGCATTATTTTATCTCTTCACGCTAGGTAAAGGATGCCACCAGAAAAATTGCAAAGGCCTTTGCCATCTCTGGACCATTCAATGTACAGTTTCTTGTGAGAGGAAATGATGTCCTGGTAAGAATTGTTACTACTGTTTGAGAAGACACTATTCATAATGGCAGTGTTAGGTCAGCTCAGGTACCACAAATATTCTGTTTCTCTGTGGACACCAATCATAGAGTCACTGAAAATATTACAGTTATTTATCTTGGTATGTGGAATGGTACTGAGCAATAATACCTGCCTTGTTTGATGGCATATCCTCTTTGTACCATTGATATGTAATTCATAGATTTGTTAAGAACTTTGAGTTACATTGTAAGGAGAATATGATCTCTGCCCATACAAATTTGGTAGTTTGAGACTATAACAGTTCTATAAAATTGCTGTCTGTCAGGAAACACATTGATGTGCTACCGAGTTAATGTCATTTAAAGAGAAATATGATATGGGAACTAGATTAGCCTTCATTTATTCAGACTATATTAAAAATTTTGGGAAATTACATGTGACAGTCCTTCATGATCTCAGGGCATTTCAAATTATCTCTTATGTGATAAATGATATGTACTACTATAGAGAGTGATTCTTACCATCATCTTCCTCTTTTCACCACTTTATTCAATATAATCTTTATCTCCAGGTGATAGAATGTAACTTGCGAGCTTCCCGATCATTCCCCTTTGTGTCTAAAACTCTTGGAGTGGACTTCATTGATGTGGCCACGAAAGTGATGATTGGAGAAAACTTTGATGAGACACCTCTTCCTACATTAAATAACCCTATAATTCCAGCTGACTATGTTGCTATTAAGGTAAATTTAAAATACATATTATAATACATGTGTATTTGTGTTTATATACTTATAAAGACATATTAATATTTGTATACACATAAACAGGTATGTATATGTGAATTTATGTGTATATGTGAATATATATGTGTGTGTGTAGTCAATATGTGTGTGTGTGTGTGTGTGTGTGTGTGTGTGTGTGTGTTTATTTCCATATCTCTCAAATTGCAGTCCCTGGAAGGGATCCACAGTTCCTCATTTCTTTCATCTTCTCACTAAATTATTACTTCCATACACACACACATTATATATATATATATATATATATATATTCTCAGCTTCGGTAAGAAATATGTCCTATTCTGCCTTAATCTTATAGCCTTTCCTTAGTGCTTTAGTATACCTCTTCAGGATATAGAATAATTACCCCCCCAATTAATCCTGACTATATTTTGTTTGTACATAGATGTTTGAATGTTCTCTCATTAAATATTATTAATCTAAGTATGTTATATGAAATTTTTAAGGCTAGGGGCAATTTCTTGCTTTTTCATTATATCCTTAACATTTAACATAGTATGTGCTACATAGTAGGTACTTGCCAAATACTGACTGACTAGTAGCACAAGGAAAATGAATGGAAGAAATTTGTCCCTGAAGATAAGTTTAGTCTCCCAATCAATGAAGGGTCAGATTAGGAGTCTGTATTGGACCCTTTTTCATTATAGAATTATTCGAGCTATTTGCTCCTTTTAAAAGTTGGGTAGAATCCTTCACTTTCACAATGACCTAGTTTTCAAGAAAAACTAGATGATAATACTGGTCATTCATAATTTAGGATGGGAATTATCAGTCCATTGTCTCATCCTATAATAAAAAAATTACATATTTGAGTCAAGGAGTTTTAAAGCTTGTCTTTCATGGTAGAAGGTATGTTTGAAAATTAAACACCAAGAAATTGTTAGTGCAAAATCATTAATGGCCCTTAAGGAAAATTAAAATATAATTTTAAGCTAAATAAAATAATTTTAAAAAATTAGTGAGCCAAAATTATAGGAAAAATTGAAAATTTCATAAACCACATACCAAATGACAATATACTAAAACTTTTGGGATTGTAGCTAAAGCAGTTCTGAGGGAGAATTTTATCTCTGCATGCTTATACCAATAAAATAGAGAAAGAACAAATTAATTAATTAGTCAATTAAAACAACAAATCGCAAGATCCTAATCAAATAAGAATGTAGAAATTGTTAAAATTAATGAAGAAATTAATAAATCCCAAAACAAAAGTACAATTGAATTGATAAATAAATAAGAAGAGTTTTAAAAATTCTAAATAAAGTACAGATTTAGGTAAATTGATTAAAAAGAGAAGAGAACCAAAATTTTCATATCAGAACTAAAAAAAGAACTCAGCACAATTTAGGAGAAAATAAAGGCATTTTCCAACAATTTTATCCAATTAGGTACTAACAAAATGGATAATTCAGAGAAAATAGTTTAATAGTTACAAAAATATAACATACTTAGATTAATAATATTTAAATATTCCAATGTCAGAAAAAAGCAATTAAATAAGTCACAGATATATTTTTAAAAAAGCCAGGATCAGACAACTTCACACATAAATAAAATAAAACATTTGAGGGACAATTAATTCCATTAATACATATACTGTCTCCAAAAATAAAAAGAGAAAGCACTCTTTGATATTTTTCTATAGTATAATTAAATCGATATCTAAAACAAGAGACATGTACCTAATGAACATTGATGCAAAATTTTAAATAAATTATTAGCAAATAGGCTATACTTAGACATTAGGAAGAATTTACACTATGACTATATTGTATTTATAGCAGGAATACAGGAATGGTTCAACCTAATATATACATATATATGCATATAAAATCATTCTTATTAAATGATAAAAACCAAATATTTATATCAGAAGTTGCCAACAAAATCCTTTTCTCATTTGTATCAAAATCTCTAGAAACCTTATTTATCTAGGGGGCGGCTAGGTAGAGCAGTGGATAGAGCACCAGCCCTGGAGTCAGGAGTACCTGAGTTCAAATCCAGCCTCAGACACTTAATAATTACCTAAGCTTTAGGATTAAGCAGTTCTATCCATTATTATCACTACTAGTCATAGTGCAAGAAATCCTAAATGTATCAATAAGACAAGAAATAGAGGGAATAAGCATATGCAAAAATGAAATAGAATTATTGGCTATTTTAGATAATGTAATGGTGCACTTAAAATCTTAAAGAATCAACTCAAAAATTAACTGAAATCATTAAAAATTTCAACAAAGTTTCAGGTTCCCTATATGAATACAACCAACAAAACCCAGCAGGAAGCCCTTGAAAAAGAAATTCCACTCAGAATAACTTCAGAAGTTTTAAAATATTTGAGAGTGATAGTCGAAGTCTTTCAGTATTATGTAGAGAAAGACTATCACTATTTTAGTTTTCATATTTCAAGGGAAGATGCATACTCTTAGAAATTATGTTACAGAGCTTCAGTTGTCATGTCTGTCAGCAAGTAGTAATTTGTGAAATATCTTTGGATAGGGAATGAGAATTTAATCCTGAAATTTCTTTTTAATTTGGGAATATGATTTATGAATTTTATAAATTTATATTCTTTCCGAAGTGTATACTATACATGGATTCGGCTCAGATAAATAATGAAATGTGATTTAATACATTGTTATCATCATGGTATCATCTTATCTCTTAGCTTAAGGTGAAGAATGTCATTAGAAAATTTATATATATATATATATATATATATATATATATATATATAGAGAGAGAGAGAGTGTGTGCATATTCACACTCAAATGAATGCTTGCATAAATGTACATAATTTAAACCCAAATATATGTGAATATGCTATATATATGTGAATACATATGCAAACAACTATAAACATATGTATTTATATATATTAAAGCATATAGGCTTTTAGAGCATAAAACTGTTTTAACATATTTAGGACTCTGTCTATACACGTATAATGTAGAAGAACCTTGGCGAGAGGACAAGTAGGATTAAGCTCCTGCTTCTAACAATTACTGTTTATATGAACCTGCATTACTTTTATTATCCCAGGCAACTCTCCAAGATTATAAATTACAGAAGTGCTTTATTGGTCTGGGGAACATCCTTAATAGGTGTTCTCCTATACCATTCAATTAGAGAGCTGGACAAATACATACATACATACATACATACATACATACATGTTTGTGAGTATGTGTTGGTCAACAACTGTATTTGCATCCTTCACCTTTAACAAAAATGACCATTACTTCTGAAAAGAGCACTTCCTTTCCCTTCACTGCTTGAATAATCACCATTTAGCATTTTAGTGATGCATTAATGCAGTTTGTAAACTTTAAAGTGCTCTGGAAATGCAAGTTTTTGTTATTATAGTTATATTCTTAAAATATCTCCTAATGACTCATTGGTGGTTACTATAACAGCAACCTAGTGAGGTGGGTGGATTCTCGCTAGTGGCATTTCCATTCTGAAGTTGAGGTAGCTGAGCTTAAGAAATATTAAATGAGTTCCCTGGGGTATATCCAGTGACCTATAATTGGGATTAGAGTTTATAAAATACATTATTCCTGGATTTTGTGCTTTCTCATGATGAGTTAGATGTTGTGTAGGGTAAAAAATAGGCAATATGAATGTGCATAAATGATTTGATTTCAAAGTAAATTTCACTGTTAAAATAAAAGAGAATCTCTTATCTCAACATATCACATGAAACTTCTTGGCAGAAATATTTGTAAACAGAATGTTTTCCAAAGCTTTTAAAGAGGTGTCAGCAACTGTTTAATGTTTTAGAAGTCAGTTCCCAGACAGCCATTTCTGGCAAGGTTGCCTGTTCCAAGTCCAAATCATCAGAACATGGAGATGAATGTTTAAAAGCCCTACCAAGAAAAAAATAATGTGTTTGAACTCTTTGTCTTGGGAGTTTGATGCCCAGTAGACTTTGTGTTAAATCACTGTTTGGGAGAAATTTCTGTGTAGGCTAGATTAGAAACCTTGGCATGGGCTGGTCACAGGGGCCCTATTACTGAAAGAATTTGTGATCATTTAACCCATATTTTTGGCCAAGAATGCAGGAAATTCTTGGAACTGAATTTTATAGCAATCTTTCAAGACAGTAGCCTTCACCAATGAGATACTGATGTGTCTTCTACATCCTGAATGAATTTTGCGATAGATGACTTGTTGCACTTATTCCTTTTATCTTTCTTATCTTTCTCTTTCCTTATTTTTCATTAGGCTCCAATGTTCTCATGGCCCAGATTGAGAGATGCAGATCCTATTCTGCGTTGTGAGATGGCTTCTACTGGAGAGGTACTTAGTCAATAATCAGTAGACTTACTGTTATCATTATTGTTATTATAAACATATCACTATTATCATCAACATTATTGTTAATAAACCAGATTTAAAAGGCACAGCCTTATGATGTGGTAATGTGTTTAAGAAAGGCAGAAAGAGAAAACAAAAAACTGTTTGCAGTCAGAAGAATTAAACTCCTTTAAAGTTAATATCCATATGTACTTGACCAAGTTATTTTTCTTAACTCTTATTTTTCAATATGTTAATGTAATGTTTCTGATTCACTTCTAGATACTGGAGTGCAATTTTATTTTTCTAAGTATTATATTATAAGCTTTCCAGGAAAGCTCATGGACATTTATTATAAGGTCCTAAAGACTTTTGTTGCCTTTATACTAATAAATTAATCTTAATATTATTAGGAATTTAACAATAGGAATACTCAACTATATTAATTGAGGGTAATAATTTGCTAATTTATACAAAAGCCTAAAACAGATTTAAAAATAATGCATGCACAAACAAGTCCCAGAAGGGTTTATTTGAAAAAAACAAATAGACAACATTGTGATAGGACTGACCACTGGATGTCCCTCTTCACTTGAATTGGGATTCATTTGAAGGTTTTTTTCTCCTTGGTTTTTGTTTTTGTTTTATTTTGGATAGTGGTAGTGGGAATTTTTGTGAGAATAAAATGTCATATTCTGGAAAATTCTCTCCATGTCAGTGTCAGAACATTTTAGGATTCACTTCATTTTTTGACAGACATACTAGCTGCAAACTTTAAATTCTCATTGCTGCACATCAAAATAATAACATCAAACTGTGGAGTCTGGATATTTACCCTTTATGTGAATGAAGCATTTGCTTGGGGAAAAAAAAAGAATTTCATCAAATATATGATATTTTTAAAGTTGCATAATGAAAAGTAAGATATGAAGCAGGAAATCAATGAAATAAAGACATTATGGAAAAAATAAATGTTTAGTTTAGTTATTCAGGTAGAGCTGAGGTCATTGCTTTAACCCCTCTGCTAAATTTTATAATCATTTCCACAAATCCAGTCTAATTTTTGCTAAAGACTAAAAGGCTAGGAAAAACTTGACTTTAAAATTAATGATGCCATTCCATGTTTCCATTATGTATAAGAAAGAGCTCTTCAGGTTAAGTTTTGTGTTTGGGATAATACAGAAGCAAGTCTGGGTTTCATCAGTCCAGTTTTCAATGTGTTGAAAGATCTGTTTTCCATTAGTGCTGTTTTCTGTGCAGTGGTCTATCTGTTTTCAGAGTTTAATGGTCAAGGAAAATACCCTCATGTCTTTTCTGCCTCCAGACATACATTTCTGGAGCTGAAGAGAATATGAAAGGGTTAGAAATGGAGCCAATTTTTGCAGATGGAAGTAGAGAATATTTTATTCACAAAAGAGATCATTCTTATAACTTAGAAAGATCTATAATCACAAGTATCATAAAATAAGATGTTGGAAAGTCTGTCTCATAGCTAAAATAAGAATAAATCTTGCTTAGTAAAAGCTCAAAGAGACATTTTCACTGCACACATGTTTTATTTGGGATTGAATCAACCTCTGCCCTTGGTGAAGAAGCTATATTTTACTTTCTTTAGTGATAAGGTGTATATCAGTACTAATCCTTCTGGGAAATATGACCATAGAACTGGGCTTTCTAATTCTGCTTTATTGATAAAGTTCCTTATACGTCTAAGTTTGGAATCTTTTCTCTCCTCAAGCTCTCAACTTCAGTTCTCAATGCACAGATGAGCTCACTTATTAAAACCATATGTTGTAGCTTCCTTTATCTATTCTTCTTTATACTTCAAAACCTCACGTTGCCTGCAACCATCATTCCATCCTTTGCTTTGGTCTCTGAAAATGAGATCTCTTTGCCAAGATTAATCCCTCCATTTTTACCCTTGACTATATAGTCTCACATCTCTGCTAATTTTTTGTTTTACTGACCATTCCTTCCTACTCCTTCTTTCTCCCCTTTCTTTTCTTAAACTTTCTCTCTCCTCTTTTTCTCCTTCCTTCTTTTTCTTACTCTCTCTCTTTCTCACTTCTCTTACTCACCTGCTGTGTCTATCTCGATTTCTGTCTTTGTATGTCTCAATACCAACTCTTGTGAATACTTTCTGGCCATCTCTAATAAAAGTATTCACCTGAATCTCCTGCTTTCTTAGTCTGTACTCCACATCTCCCCTCCTCATCCCTACTAAACTAAAAATAATAGTTTACACTTATCACAGTTATGGCCTCCCCACCTCCTCACTTCTCTATTACCTCTGATATAGATTCTCTCTCCAATACTCTCCCAAAATTATCTTCTCCAAAAGATACTAACCACCTCTTAACTGCCACTTTCAAATGCTTTTTTCCCCCAGTCCTCCATTCTAATTGTCCTTTCTCTGGAAATTTATATTGTTGATCACTCATTTGATATTTCCTCCTCCTTTATGTCTGATAGTTTTAATAATTTAAAAATAATAATAAAATAATTTAGAAAACTATTTTTCACCATTCTCTGTCCTATCTTCTCTTTTCTCTTTATTTTTTTTGATAATCCCATTCACTTGTAATTGAAGAATTATTTCTAAATCTACATATCCAGTTTTGATTTCTTCCCTGAACTCTAACTCTACATTTTCAAATATCTGTTGGACAACCTGTTGGACTTAGATGTCATACTAGCACATCAAATTCACCCTTTTCAAAATTAAATTTATCATCTTCCCTTGTAAACTTTTCCTTCTTCCTCTATTCTCCATCTCTTTTGGTGTTTCTACCATTCTCTCAGTCAGGCAAGCTCAAAACCTCGCAATTATCTTTGACTTCCCTGAAATCCCACCTCTAATCCACTGTGGCAGTTTCTTTTTTATCCATGTCCTATACTTTATGTGCAAAGTCATGCACTCTCATTCAGTCTTCATTACCTCCCACCTAACAGATCTTCCTGCCTTTGGTATCTCTTCTTTCCAATTCATCCTTCACACTGCTGTCAAAATAATTTTCTTATTGTATAAGTTTAACCATATTATTTTCCTGATCAAAAGCCTTAAATGGTTTTCTTACTGTCCCCAAAATGAAATATAGACTCCTTATCTGACTTGTGAGATCCTATCCAATATGACTTCAACCTGCTCTACAATCTCACTTTCTCTATTTCCTTTCATACACTCTATGTAAAGTGAAACTGAGCTACTAGATATTACCTGGTCTTTTCCTTGCCTCTGTGTACTCTTGTGGGCTATTATTCTGGAATCAGATTCATACATATCTCTTCTTTTTATGACCCTCTTCTTCCTTCCAGCCAGCTCCAGCTTCATACTACCTTCTTCAGGAGCTTGGACCTGATCATTCAGTTTCAATGATCTCTTCCTCTTTATACTTAACACATCTTTTTTTACATTCCTCCTTTGATTTATGTGTGTGTGTGTGTGTGTGTGTGTGTGTGTGTATGTGTGTGTGTGTGTGATGCTTTCAATCTTTACATCCAAAGTCTTAAAAGCACAATGTCTTTCAAATAGTAGATAATTTGGAAATATTTGTTCAATTGTTAATTTTGTTGCAGTCACTGGAATCTGACCTATAAAAGCCTCATCTCCTGTTTAGAAAATTTAGTATTACCTAAGCATTTGTTTAGTTAAGATGCTTGATGCTAAGTGGGGATTGGCAAGATTTTAGTTTAGAAGTACCTCATTGGTATTGAGGAATCATTTGCTTAATATTCAAACTTTGATCCCAGGATTCTTTAATAATATTGATAAACCATTGAAAATGATGATGATGGACAAAAATTATCATTTTGTGCAGAATCATGTTTGTTCTTTACAATATTCCTTTTGCTTTGAATTACAACGTAGTATACTTTAGAGGAAGCCTGTATGAAATGTTACCAAAGAAGAGTTTTATGTATTCATGTATACATATATGTTGTATAATTTTATGCTAGTTTGGGTTTAGTTTTTAAAAATTCTGTATTATTTAGGATTGGCAATATGATATTGGACTCATTTTTCTATTAAAAAACTCTAACACACTCAAACTTTTTTCTTCTTCAATGGAATATTCTATAATTGACTTTTTAACTGATGAGTTTTCATAAGTAATATTTAATGTTTACTGGTTAAACAAAAATTATATTGATTCTTTATCTTGTATTATTTCATAGAAGGGATAATAATACTGTTGTTTATATATTATCATATTAATGTTTGGGTCACAGACTACATACTCCCAGAATGAATCAGAGGTTATCATTTTTGACTAAATAAATCACTTATTCAATGCAATTTTTACTTCTTCTATGTTGTTGAGTAGAGAAATAAAGATTATTCATTTATTATTATATAATTAAAATATAAGATACTTTTGTCCTAGTTGTGTCTAGATTTGGATCTCATCACTGTGAGATCATAGGCAGCCTAAGTGAATTAAGTAAAATACATACATACATATATATATGTATGTAATCTAAATGTTATGCTTTCTCATTGATTATTTCTTTTGAGAGGTATGAAATGGGAGGCTCTCTAAATATTGTTTTATATCAAATTATAGTATTTCATATCATAAGTAGCATGGCAAAGAACATATCAAAAAGACATTAGAATAAAAAACAAAACCTCAGTTCATATCCTGTTTTGTTGACAGTGTGACCTGGGCAATTCACTTAACCTCTTGTGTGTCATATAGCTCTCTAATAATGTGTCAAAAAAGTTGCTGATCTACCATGGTAAAAGTAGATTTTTTTAGGTCTTGTCTACACTGGTGGCATCACAGGTCCACTGAAAGATTGATTGGAATTACCTGAGCAAGTCACCTCGTTCTCTGTCTCCTGCTATTGTTGCACATTATCTTAGTTAGGGTGTTGTTATATTAATCATCTCTTCTTTTCCAAACAGGTTGCTTGTTTTGGTGAAAGTATTCATACAGCTTTTTTGAAGGCAATGCTTTCCACAGGATTTAAGTTACCACAAAAAGGCATTCTGATTGGGATCCAGGTAAGTATGCCTATAGGACCATCTGCATATATGTAAGAGAGGTGGCAAGGGGTAAAAAAAGAATTCCATTGATTGCAGAAAGAAAAATGAAGGTTTTATTGTTTAAAATTTGACTTAGACAGTGAGAAATTACAAAAGGAAATGTTTGCTCTCAGTGGAATATCTATCCATTTTTGTTTACTTTTAAGGAAAAGTATAAAGAATTTTTTTTTTACTTTCTTCAAAACAATAGAGAATACAGAGAAAAATCATGGAATGAAAATTTCTTAAAAAAGGGCATTTTTTTGCCAAAATAGTGTCATTCTAGGATGAGAAGTACAAGAGGCTAGGTGTTTGTTACATAAACCACATTTCTATTTACTGGGAAATTTAACTAGACAGAAATAGTATTTTCTCCCCCAGACCCCCAGATGAGGACATTAGACATATGATAAAGTAATACAAATAGAGTTTTACAAAATGAAATATACTTCTCTTGGTTTGAAATTCTGAATATAAAAGAATTTCTTTGGTCAAGATAATCAATACATCTAATATAGATTTTAATTTATGGCCCACTTGCTCCCAAGGAAATTATGAGTAGGTTTTAGACGGTTTGTGAAGTTAAAAATGCATCTTTATTTCAATATAACTGATTTTTAATTGATTAATAAATCAATTATATTGAAATAATGATTAATTTTATTTTATTCTTTAAAATATTATTCTAAAAAGGTATTAAACCTAATCTGACTGCCAAAAGGACTACGTGCAAAAGACAAAGATTCTCTAATGTAAGGATAATTGCTTATGTTAAAAGATACAGTAGTCTGTTTTGCTTATAAATATTTTTGAAGCTTGCTATATATTTCCCAAATGGTCAATTACTTTATTTTGTGATTGGATAATTCTGGGGTCCTATAAAAGCCATTGACATGATAGTCCTGCTGTGCTTTTAATAAGATGATACCCTGAATTGTTACATAAAAATCAATAAAAACAAAATTAAAACAGTACCAGTTATTCTCCAGTTAGTAGTTGATTATTAAGGAAATTGTTTCATTAGGGTATCTTCATATCAGCAAAGTAGAGTTGCGGGCTGACTTGAGTAATGGAGTCTCTGAGATAAATTTCAGAAGAGAATACTTTAGCTCTTATTTTTTAAAAAATGGTTTATTGACCTTTTTTAATATTGTAAACATTTCCAGATTATACCACCACATTAGAGTCCTCTTGTACTAACTACAAATGCAAAACTAACAATTTAACAATAACCTCATTTGAAAGAAAGGGATCAATACACACCTGTAGCCCCACACCTCTCTATTTTTAAATACTTTTTTAACTAATGAAGATCTATTTCCCCCACATACCACACTCCATTGACAAGAATAAATGAAAAACAAATATTTTTAATCTAACAAAATAAATTGTTTTATTGTACACAAAAACTTAAAAGTCTTGTTTTGCAAGGGCAATTCATTACCTGTCAAAAAGGAATTAATATGTTTTATCACCAGTTCTTTATATTCATGGAAAGTCATTTCATTGATCATAGTTCTTAGAACTTTCAAAGTTATCTTTATAAATAGCTATTGTCATGTAAATTGTTCTAGTTCTCATTTCATCACTTTATGCTAATTTTATAATACTGATGTTATAATATAAATCATCATAGTTATGCTTACTTCATTCTGTATCAATACATATGTTTTTCCATGTCTTTATGATACCATATTCATATCGTATAATTTATTCAGTCAAGCCTTATTTGATGGACATTCCTTTAATTTCCAGTTTTTGTTTTGTCATCACAAAAAATCTCTTTATAAATGTTTTTGTACCAATAGGACTTTTTCCCTATTTCTTTGTTATATTTTGGGTATAGACCACTAACAGGGCAATTACTGTTTAGTAATTCTTTATGAATAATTCCAAATTGCTTGTTAGAATGGTTGCTTCTATTCACAGGCCCACTAGCAGTGCACCAACTTGCCTATTTTCCCTCAGCATCTCCAACGTTCATTTTTCTTTCTTTTTTTAGTTAACTTTGCACTTTTTTAGGACATCTTTGAGTGAGGTAGCATCTCAGAATTGTTTTAATTTTCATTTTGCCTTAGACTCTTCCCTTAAGAACTGCCTGTTCATATTCTTAGATCATTTATCAATTGGGGAATGGCTTTTCTTCTTATAAACTTGAATTAATTATTTATATATTTTGGAAATAAAACTTTTATCAGTTTGCCACAAAGTTTTTTTTCTCAGTTAATTATTTCCCTTTTAATTTTAGCATTAAATTTGTTTAGTCAAAAAATTCATTTTGAGTAATCAAAATGATCTGTTTTAATGTTCTGTTAATTCTTTTTCCTTCTTGGTCATGAACTCTCCTATCAATAGATCTGATAAATAGTTTTTCATATTCTCTAATTGCCTTATTACACCACTTTTAATATCAGTCCTATATTCATTTGAGATTTAGCTTTGCATAAAGTGTGAAACATTGATTGAAATCTAATTTCTTTTAAACTGCTGTCAGTATTTAATCTTAAAGGTACCAAAACATGGGAATGAACTGGCAAAACAAGGATAAAAATGTGACTTATAATTTCTCATTTTATTGGGAGTTCAGAGACAATTGAAACTTTATTCTAGATGTTTCACATCACGAATTAGTTTTAAATATTATTCAGTCTCAAGTATGAGAAAATTTGTCCAATATCCAATTATGGTTTAAAGTTTAAAGTGAGACCCATGAGCCTTCAAAGAAGACAAAGCCCCCAGAGTAGTGCTTCACAACTAATAACCTAGCATTTTAACATATTAGCATAAAACGTTAGCAATTCCCCCCATTTGGTTCTAGTGCTACTGAAAATGGGCGGCAATATCAACATTTTTGTGACTCAAATACCAGTTCCCATTTTACAGAGCAGAAGTTTTCTTTGTAGGAAGAAAAAAAAATGTGTTTTCTTAAACTTTAAATAACTCAAAGGGCACTTCCCAAAGAAGGCCTACTTTCCAGTACATTTTATTAACAAATCAATGTGCCAGGAGAAACAAGAGGTATAGCAAGAAACCTCCTCATGCCTCAGTATACTTTGCTAACAGGGCTTTTATCTTTAAATCACAGCATTTGAAAAAATACATAAAGAAATATTGAGAGGTTGAAGCTTGTATTTTATGGCTGAATTGATCCATGGAACTATAAACTAATAGAGAAGTACAAGAATCTTTTTTTCTATGTAATATATGTTATGTTGGAGGAAGGTAATACCAGTCGTCACCAATAGCAGTTGGATGGTGTCTTTTTGACATTATGTGGTTATCTTTCATTTCTAGTGATTTGGATCGATTCATAGTCTTGATTTTTAAACTAGTGTATTCAAAAGACTTTACTAATTAGAATAGATCAAGTCATTGACATTCTATATTTCAGGTTGCAAGTTTAGTAAGACTCTTGACTTCATGTGAAACCATATGAACATATCAAGGATGAGTTTAAAAGAACATAGGATAGGGATGTAACTATTTTAAGGATAATCTTTTAAGGGTTAAGCATATAGTGAAGAGTTTCAAAGAAGATATTTTCATTTCTTCATTCTTTTCTTCCTCCTTTATTCCCTCTTTTTTCTTTTCCACCTCCCTCCCTTTTCCTTTCCCCTTCCTTCCCTCCTTCCCTCCTCCCTACAAATGGTCACACAACTGTAAATTGTCCTTTTGCTATTCACTAGTTCTTTTAGGATTTGAATGCCATATCAAGTATTTTATCCATTGTGCCACCTTGCACCTTTAGAAAGATAATATGAATTATCTAGGGCCAAGATCTTTTTTAAATATAGGGTATTTTGCAAGTTTATATGACAACAAAATTATCCCTGAGTTTCCTTCAACATCATTGATCCTCTAGTATAATATCCTAATTGAAATTAATTGCATTAAGTGGGAAAATTGCTCTTGTTATCAAGTTTCCTGCAATGTCATTTGATAAGAAGTAATTTACCCCACTTCAGACCAAGAGCTCTCTACATTAGTAACCCCCCTCCCCAATCCCCATCATTGGGCTATTCAGTGACATAGCATCATCTTGACTCAGAACCACAAAGCAAGCATTTTATCTGAAAATCCCAAATCCAAGTGATTGTGAGTCATGAATAGCCTTTTGTCCATCATGCAAAATTATTAGGTCAAGTACAGAGCTGCCAGTCCAGAAATCCCCTATATGACTATGGTACAACTACTGGGGTAAGATCACTTAGCTTTCTTAAATGTACAGCAATTATCATTAATGTGAACAATATAATTTGAAGAAATGAAATGATTCCCTTTCAAATGTGTAAAAAAAATCCCAACTCCCAGCAAATAAATCAGTTTGTACTTTTCACCTTTAGTAACTAATGGTTCTTTACACAGGTTCTTTCAATCAGCTTTTAAATCTGAGGCTACTCAGATGCAAGCTGACAGCTGTAATTTCTTTTTGTGCAAAGGCTATTTTATGTGTCACAAGTGTTCAATACATGTTTGATAGAAAATTTTAATGCAGTTGTGAAAGCCAACACCCCTGACCATCCGGCAGAATGATTCTCAGACTGGGAACCTGCCGATACTGTCATGCTGGATATTTATCTTTTCCACTTGGGGTTTCAAAGTGAAACAGCTTCATAATGAGGTTCTGGCTATTGTCTGGAGGTCTCAGAAGATGTACTTGTGTTCCTACAAAATATAGAAAGAGAAAGGGAAAGAAAGCTCCTGTCTTAACTTTACTTCTAGAAGGTTTTCATGATGACCTTTGCCAAGGGCAGAACATCATCTGTGACTTGAAAATGGCAGTCCATTTCTTCCTCAGGGAAGAGATGTGTTAGGTGTGGATTACTTGATTCTAAGTGCAGGCGGCATCACTGTCACCTAGAGATTACAAAAGATGATCAGCTGCCAGCATCTTTATAGCAGAGGAACTCCCAAGAGATTCAATTTAGTATTAATTTAAAAACTCAAAATCAACAAATACTTATTAAGCACCTGTTCCATACTCAGCAGTCTTCTAGGGGATATGGAGGGTATAGAGAACTGTATACTGTTTGTTTACTAAACCTCCACCAAGTGATTTCAGATTCCAAGAGGACTTCAACAGTATTTGTGCAGTGTTTTATTTATACTTGCATTATCTCAGGAATCCTCAAGAAATCATCTACCTAGATCGGGGTAATCAGCTATTTTTGTGCCACAGATATATTTGACAGCTGGTTAGAGTCATGATTCTTCTCATAATAATAATTTTGGGGGGTGGCTAGGTGGCGCAGTGGATAAAGCACCAGCCTTAGAGTCAGGGTTCAAATCCGGTCTCAGACACTTAATTACCTAGCTGTGTGGCCTTGGCCAAGCCACTTAACCCCATTTGCCTTGCAAAAACAACTAAAAAAAAGAATAATAATTTTAAATTTATGAAATATAAAGGATTATGAAGGAAGTAAATGATATTAAAATATCATCATTAAATATTAAAAATTACAAATTCACATATTCCTTTGAGGTCTTCTGACCCCAGTTTTATCTGACCTAAAGTTTTAGAACTAGAAAATACTTTTGATATCATTTAAGCAATTGCCTTTATTTTTATAGATGAGGCCAAGACCAAGTAATTTGCCTAAGCAGAACCAAGATTAGACCCCAAATTTTCAGAATTTAATGTTATTTCTCTTATCCCACACTGCCAGACAAATCTCTTTTCTATTCTTTAAATCTTTCTGGAAAATATTAGTCTACTGTCTCCTTCATTAAATTGCTCTAGTAACTCTAACAAGTTTTTCTCTTAGGAAATTTTTCTTACATCTAACCTAAATCCCTCCTGCTTCAGTTTAATCCCCTTGTGTTCTGCTATACCCTCATTGGAAACAGAAAGCAATCTAGTCACCATCCTCTATAGTATTAATTTATTTTCTGGAAGACCACCTCTTTTAACCTTTACTACAAAACCCAATTTGTCAAGTCTTTCACCACATGAAACAGCACATTAAGGATTGAAAGCGTCCCAGAGTTTGTAAGCTAGCTATATCTAAGGGAGGTGTCATGGAATTCTTTTTATAAGTTTTATTTTCTTTAAAGGACTTTACAAATAAATATCAGGAGGGGTAATTTTTTGGGTAAGATTGATAAACTAGTGAAATATTGAAATATTTTGTTTAAATCATTGTTATATGATTTCTAGCTTTTCAATCTAGCAAAATAGCAGATCTCTCATAATGAGAATATAATTGGAGGTAGGATGGGTCAGACCAGGGATGGTTAGGATTCAGAAATCAGACATACTCCCAGGGAGAGAGCAAGTAATATGAAACACAACAGGTAATATGAAACACAACAGGAATAGACAGGTGTTCATGCAGATGGACAGAAGGTGTTGAGTCTATCCCTAGGCAATAGGTAGATTTCTCAGGTGATAGAGGAAGTATAGAATAAGAGGAGTCAAACATCTTGGTGATTGAGAAAAAATTAACAGAGATCCAGCCACTGGAATTAACTGTTCCAGGGTAGGAATCCAGAACTTATAAAAAGAACAAGGGCAGAGATAGGAAGAGAAGCAGGTAAGAAGTAGAACCTTAGTATGGGAGAAATTAGAGTTCTCAGTAAGGACTTAATTATGAGTTACTTTATCTCTCCCTTGGTCAAGGGAGAAACAAAAGCAAGAGTTTGGTTACCATAAACTGGGTAGAGCAAGACTGAGTTGATACTGAATCTTAGAGCCATTGACCTATGTATTTTAAGATCTTTTTTTAACTAAAGACAAGATAGTCCTTAAGAAATTTGGACCAAGGAATAGCTTAGTTGAGGGGGTTAAATAATTTCAATTGAGAAGATATGAAGCATAATGTAAGAGCAACGATTTAGGTAGATTCATAATATCCATGATCCCTCTATTTTAATTCCAGGTTATTATTTTTTTTTAATTTACGAAAGTGAATAACAATAATTTTAAAATGGAGAGATGGTGAACTATTTATAAAACGATATGAATAAACAGAATCTTATTTAATGAGCCCAATTTTTAAAAATACCTCAAGTGAAATAATGTTTTCCATGGAGGTACTTTTAGATGAACTGTGAAAAATATTTATCCATATTGGAAAACATGTTATTTTGGTTTGCTCATTTGATCAGAGCACATTGCTTCACAGATGAGGTCATGGTTTTGATTCCTATATTTCCTTTCTTCATTTTCTTTGCTACCTATAAAGCCTATCCAGTGAATGTATGCTTTGATCATTCCTATTAGCTTAGACAATGTCAATGAATACTCTCAACTTCTGGAAAACAACCAAAATCATATGTTGTTGAGTCAGTTATATCATATTCATGGATCATAACAGCAATCCTAATGGTTATCCCTCTTCCAAGTTCATCCATGTTCCAACCCATCATTTTTGCAGCTGCTATATTGTTTTTATTTATAAAGCCTATACCTCATATTATTATTCTGTTTCTCAAGAAACTACAGAGAGCTCCCTCTTAACCCAAGGATAAAATACCAGCTGCTTTGTTTGGGCTTTAAACTCTTTATTATCTGATTCCAGTTCATGTTTCTAGGCTTATTCCTTACTTTCTTTCACATATTTTAAATTTCAGTTGAACTGGGCTACTTGTGATTCTTTGGTCATGGCATTCCATTTCTTTTTTTTTTATTTGAGTTTTGAGTTTTACAATTTTTCCTCCCAATCTTGCTCCCCCACATGGAAAGCAATGTCAGTCTTTATTTTGTTTCCATGTTGTACATTGATCCAAATTGAGAGTGATGAGAGA
Organism: Macrotis lagotis; assembly: GCF_037893015.1. NCBI lineage: Eukaryota > Metazoa > Chordata > Mammalia > Peramelemorphia > Peramelidae > Macrotis > Macrotis lagotis. Next base: position 78,359,663 of record NC_133663.1, on the reverse strand, counting down.
AAAATCATATCCTTAAGAAACAAAAAGTATATAAGAGATAACAAGTTCAGATAATAAGATATCTGTTTTTTTTTTTCTAAATTAAAGGTAATAGTTCTTGAAATTTGTTCAAACCCCACGACTCTTTATTTGGATACAGATGGTATTCTCCATTGCAGACAGCCCAAAATGTCCCTGGTTGTTGCACTGATGGAATGAGCAAGTCCATCAAAGTTGAACATCACCCCCATGTTGCTGTTAGGGTGTACAGTGTTTTTCTGGTTCTGCTCATCTCAGCATCAGTTCATGCAAATCCCTCCAGGCTTCCCTGAATTCCCGTCCCCCCTGGTTTCTAATAGAACAATAGTGTTCCATGATGTACATATACCACAATTTGCTAAGCCACTCCCCAATTGAAGGACATTTACTTGATTTACAATTCTTTGCCACCACAAACAGGGCTGCTATAAATGTTTTTGTACAAGTGATGTTTTTACCCTTTTTCATCATCTCTTCAGGGTATAGAGCCAGTAGTGGTATTACTGGATCAAAGGGTGGAATTCCATTTCTTGCCTTTATGTCTTTCCAGAGGCTGTCTCCCAAGATTGGGATGTACCAGTCCTCATTTGTGTCACTTGTCATTCTTAAATTCTTTGAAAGTCATTTTAAATTCTACTTCCTAAATGATGCCTTTCCTAGTACTCCAAATTGCTTCCCCTCCCATCCAAAATGATGTGAGATGTACATTATATTTACTTAAAATTTGACCATATGCATTTTAAGGTTGTTTCCTATAGATAGAAGGTAAATTTCACGAGGACAGGAATTATTTTGTTTTTGGTCTTTTTAACCCCCATATTCTGAGTTCACAGTCTGACACAAAGATGTTTGTTGAATGATTGAATGAAAAGATAGCACAAAAAATATAGATTTCATGCCACTGACTTTTCTGATAGCAGGATAAGGTCTAGAGATATGATTTGATTGACTTAGAGTATGAAAACTAATTACTCTAACAATAAAGATTAGTACCTTCCCTGAGAATTGTGTTGATCACAGAGAGGTACAAACTGTCCCTTTTTCCCATAGACAAAATGTCTCAGAAACATGATTTGAATCCCTGTCTTTCTGGCTCCAAAGCTGGCTCTGTGTCTACTCTACCACAATACCTTTTATGATATTATGCAGAAACTTAAATTGTAGATAATGAACTAGAGATCTTGGATATGCTATAGGTCACTTATTTAAAAAAATATCTCTTTTCAGCATTCCTTCCGTCCCAGATTCCTCGGTGTTGCCGAACAACTACATAATGAAGGTTTCAAGGTATATTATTTTAATTTATTTTTTTTCTAAGCTACTTTCTTTCACTGTTGAAAACCTGGCCAGGAACCAGAACATTGGCTTCTGCCTGTAATGAGAACCTCAGGGAAAAGCAACAGGGCCAAGCTATTCTCTTTCAAGCTGAGAGAAGAAAGACTTTGGTATCACCATCTTGGTATACCCCAAACTTGAATAAATTCAACTAAATGGCAGGGGCAGTCTTCAGGTACTAAAAATAGTTATCATTAAGTAAATGAGAGTTAGGAGGTTAAAAACTGATAAATTTTGGAAATGTGTATTTAAGCAAGTGAATGTGGTGTAGTAATAAAACTCTAATGCATTTCCATATTTTTCCCCTTCTCATTTCCTTGATTACATAGGGAATAATATTTGTCAGAGCTTACAGGTACAAGCAGAGTCCCATTCTAGTGGGACATCACAAGAAGCAGTTTTTTGGAGTAAAGGCATTTCCATGGCTGGCCCACAGCAATTGTGCTTTGTTGATCTGATTACAATGAATTCTCAATAGCAAATAACAAGAGCATTTTCTGGTCCCTATCCAAAATATCCTCTATTATGAAAGAATCTGATTATGTGCTCTCAGCAGGTGGAAAGAAAGGGACTGGAAAACTGAGTAAAGTTGAATCTGAGCTATTTATTGCTTATTGTCCTGACTATGATGTAACAGTGGTGACTGTTCCATTTATCCTCAGCCTTTACCTTCCTCTAACACTGAAATCACCTAGGCCTATGAAGTCCTAAAAGGCTAAAAGATCCAGTTCACCTTTTCTTTCCCTGCTGGGAACACTTATTTCACTTATTACTTCCGGAGAAAGAGTCAAGAAGTTTGTTTCAATTTCTGCTCCACAGCTGGAGAATGTGTGTTTTTTTTAAATATGATGTATTCATTACAACAAAATCTCACTACAACAAAATAATTAGGCTGGTCTGTGGAGAATGTTATAACAAACTCTTAAGTTAATGAACTGACCTAAGCTACACTATAAGCATCCTGTTTTTAGTATTAGAATATTCTGACAGTTGTTTTGTTCCTTGAAAATATTGACACAGAGGAATAACACTAGTTTCCAAGAGATTAATTAATTTATGGAAATTATTATAAACCAAAAGAGTGAACTCATACAAGTAATTTAGAAGGTATTGCTATCCTACTTAATGTAAGTCCCACAGTCCTTGGAGAATTCAGTACATCTGGCTTACATTAAAGAAACCTAAATTATAAAAGTCCAAATTTGCCAAACAAATACAGGAAGGACTGTCTTTTTTTCCCTTCATTAAATGATGTTTCTTTAGAAAAAAAAGTGCTGATTAAAGAGTCCTGGAATTGAAATCAGAAAATACCTGGATTTTTTTTTTAACCTACCTCAAGCACTTACTCATTGCCATGCAAACACTCCCCTTCTTCTCAGTTTCCACATCTATAAATTGGGCATAACAGAATTACTCTCAGGAATGTTATAAAGTTCAAGTAAGATAACTTAATAGAAAATATTTGTATACCTTAAAAATGCTTTATAAATGTCAACTAGTTTCCTTATCATTGTTAGAGTCAGTTCTCTATGTATTAAACATTTAGAGAAATGTGATTAATACATATAGAAATCAGACTAGAACTGAGTTTGTCAGGAGAGAATTGTAATCATTTGGGGTCCACCTGGTATGCCATCATTTATTTCCCCAGTTTTCAATAACTACATAGGATTTTCCCCTTTGTAGTAAAATTGCTAAAGTTTTAGCACTAAGAGCATGTTGCTATCTAGAACCCTTAATATGTTCATTGATCACTTGTAATGCCCACTCTAAGTTTTTTTTTTTTTTATTTATTTTCAAATGCAGCTCTATGCTACAGAAGCAACTTCAGACTGGCTCAATGCGAACAATGTGCCAGCCACCCCTGTAGCATGGCCATCTCAGGAGGGACAGAACCCCAGCCTTTCTCCTATCAGAAAGTAAGAATTGGGTCAAGTTTGAGTTGCCCGGGAAGGTTTTCTTAAAGCCCTCAACAAGAAGAGGTCAAGCCTAATCATTAGTATTTGGGGTTCCTTATAAAGATTTCTCTTTATGATTGCAGAATGCTCCCTTTCAAATGAGGAAAACTCACTTTTTACTACTTTTAATACATACATATATATATATATATTATATATATATATATATATATATATTTCATGGTAAAATAAAGTTTCATTATAAATCATCCATTAAATGTGGAATTATCAGATTGTGAATCAAATCATATTTGTTGTGCTCATAGTAATATAGAGTCCAACAATATGGCAACAGCTTAGAGCAGGAGTCAGAAGATCTGGATTGAAATCCTGCCTCTGACTCTCCCTGACTACCTGACCAAATCACCTCAGCCCTTTGGTCCTATTTCCTCATACATAAACGAGAACATGCCTAATATTTTCTCATTGGATTTTGATTAGAATCAAAAGAGTTGATATCTTTAAAGTGCTTGCAAACATTCAAATGATATCATCACTAGATTCATGATATTATCAATACAGATACCCCTCTAGTGATGCATGTCATCACCTGGCCACATCTATCTGTTCCGTGAGCACCATGTTAAAGGGATATGAACTTATGTGTCAATGTGAACTCCTCTTTTGTGTTAACCATTTTTTCAGGTTCTGTGATAATGTTATTTGCCATTTGATTATAGGAATTGGTATTCCTTAGGGGAGGTAAGATTTTTATAAGATGTATTGTTTCCCATTCAGTTTGCATGCCTTAGAGGTCCCATATCCATTCATGTTAATGAAATTGTGTGGCAGAGATACAGCACACCTAGTTATGAATATATATTGTCAGAAAATTTTATTACTGTCTAATGACAAGTCGTCATATTATATCTATCTATCTGTATATATATGGATATGCTTTGAGTTGGGGTCCTGGAGAAGTCAACCTGTAAATCATCATTAAACAAAGGCAGCAAAGGATGGCTTTTTATCTGCGCCTTAGTTTCCTTCTCTGTATATGATGCACCACTTGGCTAGGACTTTATCAAACAATAATTAGCACAACTTCATATGATTTGACATTTAAATGTCTCAGTCTGTGGCATCAGGGGAGCAGACAAACAGAGTTTAATTCAGAATCAGGTTACTTGCTTCTTCATGCCATCTGCCAAGAACCACTGGACTAGCAGGCAATGAAACAAAGCTATTGCCAAAAAAGGGGAATGGTGGCCTTTTCTGAGAGAGCAATAATGTCCTTGGGAAACAATGAATTGTCCATCAAGTTATCGATCACCTTCCTGTAGAATATTAGCATATTAAACAAAAAGCAACTCCTGTCAAACTTCCCCTTCTGTATAAGGATAAAAGTATCTACCATTTTCAAAGAAACATAATTCCAACCTTTCGTTGGAATAAAGGAAACTGGATGGAAGTAGGGTCCCTGTGAAATTAATTTAAAAGGTCAATCAACCAATTGTGGAAATTTATTACTAAATGAAAAGTAAACATGGCCCCCTGTATCTTTAGTGGCTTGTAATAGAAAACAACAACATTGAACTAGAATTTGGAATGCTAGGCTTTAGTCCTCCCTGCGACTGGCACTTGGGAAATGTAGCTTGGCTTATTAGCTATGGGGCCCTGGGAAATGATCTCACCTTTCTAAGCCTTTGTTTTCTCATCTATCAAACAAGAGGCTTAGACTAGATGCCTTCTAAGTTCGCTTCCAGCCTAAAAACACTATGTCCCCATGAGTAGGTGATCTGGCTCTAAGGTGCTAACATTCTATGATTCTCATTTTTCTTGTCCCCTCCCTTTCTGTCTTAGGTTGATAAAAGAGGGAAGCATTGACCTGGTCATCAATCTCCCCAACAACAACACCAAATTTGTCCATGATAATTACGTAATCCGCAGAACAGCTGTTGACAGTGGAATTGCTCTCCTGACTAATTTCCAGGTTTGTTTTCCCATTGGAATAAATATGTTACATGCAGAACAGTCATTGTCTTTGACCAAGTACCCATTTTACGATGTTGATCATTTTAAAATGTTTTATTCAAATGTGTCACAAAATATCTCTAAATATATTTCCACTTTTCTCAGTATTCAGGCCAGTGAGGACATTTTAAAATATGACCTTGATGTGATTTTGCAAACAATAAAGGGCTCTGGTCATAACTGGGTGATTATAGATTAACAATTAGAGAAGGCCTCAAAGCCAGCATCTAATCTCCACCTCTGATGGTACATACCAACCCAGTGGCCCTGGCCATTTATTTTAATCTCATAGAGTGAACTTAAGGAGCTCTCTAAGACCAATAACTTGCAGGTAAGATATTGATCTGAATTGGTGAAGGGAATATCCTCACCTGGGAGTTTCCAAAAGTAATGAAAAAAAAACAGGTGTAGTCCAATTTCTTATGACTATCTGCCTGTCAAATTTTAAATAATTCATAAAATACAAAAGGATATGTGTTGAAATAGAGACAAACTTTAGATGCAAAGTACTGTTCAAAAAGTTACATTTTAGTCATAATTGGAACCAAAACTATAGTCCAGTTATAAGGTTCAGTTTGCTGAAAGTTTTACTTGGACATAGACTTCCTAATTTATCAAGACTCATTAACCCATCTACCCACTATATCATATTTTTTTCTGACTCAGTTTGAATCTTTCTGAGGGAGAGGGGAAAAATAGACATTCATAATGAACTCTTGAATATAGAAGAAAATACAAATTAAAAAAATCTGAATAACTTTCACTGCATGTCCCTTTAAAAATTGGAATCAACAACATTGACAGCTTCAGTCTTACTTCAGTAATATTCCCTCTCATGTCATTTGGGTTACTAAAGTGCCTCCCTGTACCTCTCTTTCCAGGTGACTAAACTCTTTGCTGAAGCTGTGCAGAAATCTCGCACTGTGGACTCCAAGAGTCTTTTCCACTACAGACAGTACAATACTGGCAAAACTGCATAAAGGAAAAAGCCACCCTCATGAAATCTCAGAGCCATGTGTCCCTTCATTGACAGATGCACAAAATTCCAGACTTTGATCCCCAGACAGCGAACTATCTTTAGTCCAAATTGTGTTATGTCAGTTTGCTTCATTGTGTCCTTAAAAAGCTTTATCTTTTTAGTTAGATAGTTGTCACTCATTCTGTCAAGTCCTTGGAAAGTAAGCCCTTCTCAATTCCTTCTTGCTTTTCATGAGAGCCTACCCCATGAGTAATGCCTTATTTGAGGTACATACATAATCCAGTCTGTAGCCCTCTTTGGCAGCTGATATTCATTATGTGGCAAACCCAAATCATTGGTAGAATAATGACTGGAAAAAATAATGCTTCTCTCTGGTAGCTCCATCTTCTTAACTCTATTTTTTTCTATTTGAAGATTCTTAGTATCACCATCTTTAAATAGCTTCTGCTACACTCGGGTGTCTTTTAAAAATTGAGTATTCTACCCAAACCTCATTTCCCTGTCATATAGTTTTGTTCTATGTCCCTTTCCATCATTCCTGAATACCAAAGTTGGTATATTTTTTTTCCTTACAGTAATCATTCTCCACCTACCTAGTGCATCTAGTGATATCACAATCTCTTTTCAAGGTATTGGGTTTGATAAGTGTGACAGGAAGTCTTTCAAATATAGATTTCTTTAAAGGACACAAATTTCCAACCCCTTTGTGGCAGTATATGGCAGAAATAAAGCAGCTGGGTTTTTTTTTTGTCCATTTGTTTTTAACCTTGGCCTAGTATATTCTTTTGCAATTGACAGATTTATATGTTTTCCATCTCTCCCTGACCATGATGAGTCTTTGGAATCCCTCTGAAGTTCTGGTTCAGTCCCTAGAGATTAAACCTTCTGTGTTACCCAGTGGAGCCTATGCTGTGTTATTCCTTACACCCATTGTAATTCTAGAGTCTCCTTCTATTCCTCCTACTTTACCTGAAAGAGCAAAAAATATCCCTTCCCACCTGGCACTCTTTTGGGTTTTAAACGTTTTGTATTATTAAAACTGCTTTGATTGTTAACATTGAAATAAAATACTATTGAAGAGAAGTTATGTCTTTGTAATTTTTACCATCTTATACTAAATCAGTTTCTTTGACCAGGATCAAATCACTTATTTATTCTATATGCTAATCAATATACATGATGAGAGCAAAAGATTATTCATAACAATGATCATCAACATTTGTGTCCTCTATTCCAAATAATTTTTCACTTACTCCTCATCCTACTAGTAATCCTTATGATAAAATATTATTGTGCTGAATATTTATATAACACCCTGATTTTCCCTACTATTTTTCTGCTACTGCTATTATTTCTAAGTACACAAGAATATTATAGAAGAAAATTCAAAGGTATGGATGATGTGTGGCAAAAAGAAAAAAAATCATCACCATCAGAGGATGTATTATGCTAAGCTACTGTTTCCACTAGCCAACTTTATAAGATAGCCATTGGCCCTTAATAAGATTATACCATTTAGTCTAAGTTAAATCTGTAAAAATAAATCTAAGGATATAATAATTTAAACTTCACTTATATTTCTCCTAATAGCCTTGTGAAATAGCTAAAAGAGGTATCATTTATAACCATTTGTAGAGAGAGAAAAACTAGAAACCACAAAGAATAACTTACCAAGGACAAGGAAATTGTTAGAGCCCAACTTCTGTTCAGTCAGTGCTCATTAGACCAGCAGTTATAAAAAAAGAATCTCTTTACGTAGAATGCTATCACTTTTGGTATCATTTTGTATAGCAGTATGGTAGATCTTTAGGTAATTTTAAAGTTACACACATGATGGCCTTTGAGTTTGTTTTAAGTCTCTATTTTATTATTTCACTTTCTCTTGATTTTCATAGTATTCCAATTACATGACCACTAGAAGCATTTCTAGTAGAGTATCCAGAGAGCAAAATGAAATGAATGGGATTTGGGAGGGATTGAGTTGAGGAGAATCAGAATAAGGGATTGAGCAATGGCGAGAAGTGCATTGGAGCCAGAGAGACCTAGTATGATAGAATGGCGTTTCTCCTTTTCCCTAGAGAAGCTGGAGATAAGATCAGAGAACTAGTGAGATAGTATAATACTTTCTTTCCTTACCTCAAAAACAAGTGTGTGATGCAGTGACATTTCTTCTCTTCTTATGGGAGACCAAAGATAAGATAGAAGACTTGGCATGATGAAATAAGCAATGGAAGACCAGATAGACTAAAATGGTATTGAACAACTTTAGTTGGAAGGCCACTTGATTTACTGCTTAAAATATGAGAAATTTGATTTACCCCAAATTGCAGAATAGGCTGATGTTCAGGCTTCTGAGCCCTAAGGAATTTTCTTTTAAGGATACAACTCTTCCTAGAATCCTTTAATGAGATAGGCCATTTAAATCTAGATTTAATAATGTATGTAATAGTCGATAAGCCTGGTGCTTACAAAAATTATAAGTGATAAGATGGTTGTCCTTATTCCCCATCTGTGTTTGTCTTGTCATCATCCAATCTGAAACTTTTGATAAATATAATAGTTTTATAGAACTTCTATTCCCTCTTTTCTGTGAGGCACACAATGTTAGACCTTTTTTTGTATTGGAAATTTCTATCAAAATAGATCCTTTAATATGGATAGGATCTGATTTTCTCATAAGGGAAGGCAGGAAAAGTTGAGTAGAGGAGTGTCATTGCTGGTGATACTGGAGCAGCATCATTTCTAAAGAAGACTGACCACGCAGTTCTTCAGTCTTCATATTTTTTAAGATGGAACTTTCTCGAGAATACGAAACACAAGATGGCATGAGTTCTGGTATCCTTGAAGATAGGTATCCACAAGTAAAACTAAAAACTACTTAAAGTAAAAATTACTTAAACATAGGACCCACTGGATCTGAATCTATCTCTGATTGAGTTTCTGGTCAATGTTAAGTGCTTGTTCTGAAGTTTTCATGACTTATTTACATTATAAAAGGACTGATATATAATTACATAGGGAAACTTACTAATTGGGTCAACCCTATCTTATATATTGATACAGCATCCTGTGTTCAACAAAGTCTACATTCGTTATCCTTAATTTTGATGTATTTATTTTGTTGATTATTGCACTTAGTCAAACTTTTAGGGCAATGGAGTCAAAGGAAAGTGACTCTCTTATTCTGATCCTTATCTATACTCCCATTCTTGAGGCTTTACCTGCTCTTACCTAGGGCAACTAGCCTAATTGTAATCCATTTACCTTAAATAAATATGTTATCTTTTCCACAACTGCTTGACCTATTTCACTGGGAATATTCACTAAATTTTTCTTAGTTACATGGGTTCTCCAAGTCAGCCATGGGAGGGCTAGTCAGGGTCAGGGATATACAATAACTGGCCTGGGAATTGGCAAGGTAGGGTCAGAAGGCCAGCTTCACTTTGGAGATTAAATATAATAAGACTGAAGAATGGGCTTGGTACCCCTTTTACTAGTCCATCCATTAAAGCAAGAGTGGATTATTTATAAGATTTGTGGGCCATACAAAATTATCAGCTTAAAAATTATTCTGTTAAATTTGATCAAACATTTAATTGATTCACCCCTTAAAAGCTCCTAGACTTATTGAATTTTGAGTCCCACCTTTGGTTGCCATGGCAGTACCAGATAAATGAATTCACAGACCTTATATGACCAGTGAAATGGATGGTGGACCTGATATTCTCCACCCCTTCACTAAAGGAACCTGATTTGAAGTCTTGTGTTGTTTCACTATCACCCATTGAGGAGCTTTCTCTCTTTTTCTTCCATTGTTAATGGTGTCACCCATTGTAGGCATTGTCTTGACTAAGAGAGTAATAACCAGAGAAAATTTGGCACTGTCATTAGGGAATTGATAGTTTTGGAGTCAGAAGCTTATTTTATCTGGCCCAGGAACACCAATTGGCCAAAAACTCTTTCTGACAGCTGGAACTATTGGGCCTGAGGCTGGGAAATGTGTTCCAATTGCCTTAAGAGCCAGTCTCTTTCTCCTTGAGCGGCTGCCAACTGAGAACAGAGGCTGGTGGCATCTGTTAGGAGTTCTGCCCTTTGGAGTGGTGGTACCTTGGGGAGAGTTTCAAGTCTTCTGTTCAAAGTTTTCTTGAATTTGAGATGACATGGATTAAAATCTTCAGGGAGATTTAATATGCTATAGACCAATGGTGGCAAGACCACCCAAGCTGCTACAAGAGAAGCTCAGAGGGCATTAGTATATCAAGAAACTTCTCTTGTTCTGGGAGGTGCACCTTAACCGAGATCAGAAGGGAGTAGGTCCAGGGGACTTGGGTCTCAGTATCCAAGGAAGGAGAATTTAAGAATGAGAACGAGATTAGGAATTGGAATGGAGTCAAGAATGGCAAGGAGCAATGTGGGTTCTGAAGTAGAAATCAAACTAGCATTTCTCATGTCTGGGGGATTTTGTGTGTCTGAGAGATGCCCAGGATATTTTATAGAACACATATAGAGATAAAGCATGGGGAAACCCATCCTAAAATCAGCTTCTTTAGACAAATTCAGTGGCAAGGCTGGTGATGAGAGATACTAAGATAAAAGTTCTTTATAGCATAGCAAAGTGGGTGCCAAGGTGAAGTAGGGGTGAAAGCTCACTCATCACCTGTACTAAGGCAGCTGTAGGGAGAAGAGGTCATCAGGTAACTGCTAATTTTAATTAATGTTTCTTATTGATGTTACACTCAGCTTTATAGTTTTACGCTATTAAAGTGTTCTCCAGGCTCTCTAAATTTTTGCTTCCTTATATAAAATTCTGATTGGTTTGCCCTAGTCAGAGCTTTACCAATAACAACTTTTTATGAGGAGAGTTTCATAGCCTATGGGTCATACACATATGGAAGGATAGCCTCTTCTTAACTATGCCTTCAATAATTTCCTGCACCTGTGAGCAATGGGTCCTGGACACAGGCTTAGGAACAGATGTTCCCAGAACTCCTGTTTGGCAATGAAATTAATTGCCTAGTCTTCCATCCTACCATACTATAATTCTTTGTCTAGATGAAGTTGAATTTTCTATAGTGCTTTAGGACATTTTAGACATTTTTTTTGTTTTATTCTCATACCAATCCATGAAATCAATAGTATGAACATCGTTATCTTTTGTGTTACAAGATAAAAACAATCTGAAGTTTGTAAAAGTCGTGTTACTTACATGGAATCATCTTTTAAAAAGTGAAGCCAAGCCTCAAATATATCTTCTTATTCCAAATTATTATCACAGAAACATGAAAAATTTAGTTGACAATTTCATTGTAGTATATACATATAAATAATATGAATGTATGTACTAGCCGATACATAAATATATTCCATATTATTTATAACATATCTACATATATGCCATAATACTTTATAATAATATGTAATTATGTTATCATATAATATGTATTTTATATTTATGATTTTAAAAATGGAATAGAGTATTAATTTCATGTCAGTAATATAGAGATAATATAATAATAATACTAGCTATTATATTATTATTATTATTAGTCTTTTTACCAGGAAATTCATAATGATCTATTACAAACTTTGGATTTTAAAATCCAAGTATAATCATTTTAAATATAAAGAACCTCATATTTAATTATATATATATAAAGAATTTTAAATATAGAGAATATTATATTTAATTATATATAAAGAAATTTATATAAAGAAATAAATATAAAGAATTTTAAAGAATAATTATAATAACTTAAGTTCTTATTAATTAATTGATGACTTCACATCTGAGCTGTGAGGGGAGTAGGGAAATGGCAGTCAGAGTGAGGTACAATAAAGATTCATGTCTACAACAGCTGGGTATGTCAAATTGAGTCAGCATCCTTGTTAGGGAGATGGAATTGCCATAAGAACATAAAGAAATACAGCAAAAAGTTGTCTAGCTTTAATGGAAACTGTTCTAATGCTCAGTTTAAGATAGAGGGCAGTAGAGTTAATGGTGCTCCTTCAAGTTCTAACATCACAAGATGGCAAGATACCCCAGAACAAATCAAAAACATTGATACTCTACATCCTGGAAATGTTTCAGTACAGATGTCACTGACCACTAAAGAGGACAAAGCATGAATATGTATGACATGGACTGATGACATGAATATTTTCATTATGAGCCAGCACTAGATCATAATAAAATCACGAGAAAAAAAAAGTTTGGACTGGAACTCCATATTACTTTTTGCCAAGTACCCTCAGCTCCAAGTTATACAACAATATATTGCCAACCAGTGCAGGGTAATTATAATAAATAACTTCATCTCTAAGCTTATATTAGAAGCAATAAGTGTTGTAATTAAGGTCCTAAAAACATTGAAGAGGGAAAGTTGAAGAACCTGAGACCATTAACATTTTTCACTTAATTCATAGTCCAGATATTACACCAAAGAAAATGACTCCAATGTCTCAAATGCCTTTTAAAAAACAACATAGTTATACTTTCACTGGGACTTTGAAAAGTCCTTTTCAAACTCAATGAAATGAATACAAGTAACAAAGCAATTAAACTACAATAAATAATTACAAAAAACAAACCTAGCAACTCTTTCTATTGCTATATATAGCCATTATGAAGAATTCATTCTCCTATTACTTCCAAATTAAAGAGTATAGAACCAAAGCATCTTATTAATCACTTGATATACATGAATGGTATCAAGCTATGTGGTTTTACCAAAACCTCTACATTTAACTAGCTTTTTTTTAATCTTATAGAATCTTTCTCCATTGATGTCAAAATATCATTTTAAGGAGTGTAAAATTCTCCATGTATGCCAAAGAGATAGATTGAAGACCTTGAATTTGAATATGGAGGCAATTTAAAAAATACTGTGGTCTCCAGGCAAGATAGGGAATATAAATATATGAAAAATAAAACAGTTACTGATATATTAAGAGAAACGAACATCCTGAAATGAAAGGTAAATAGAAAGGACATGTTTAAAATAATTAATCTCTATGTAATAGCACTCTTTCTGAACTGTAAAATGAACCTGAATAACTCTGGAAAATATCTTAACAAAACTCATATAATATTAATCAAATATAGGGCTCATCATTCTAAGGCAGCCGTTGAAAGATTAACTTCTTACAAAACAAGGAAGATTGATATACATGACAAACAGGTGAGAAACCTACAGAAATATTTATGATATAAATAGGCCTCATTCCATTGAATAATAATAAAAACCTATATCAGTTAACACACCATTGTTAATAAAACAAGGTAATTGAAAGCAGTTTACCTGCACCAAAGTAATCATTTTTATCCTCTGTTGGATGCTTAAAGATTGAACAAATAAATTTAGGATAATCAGTGACCTAAAGTCAGAAGAAGGACCATAACTTTCATGCAATTATAGCAACCAGAAGGAATCTCAGAGACCATTAACAAAGAGCAAGGGTGGAGAAAATGGTTAGGATTTTATTGTTTGTTTGTTTTTAACAGGACTCTGTTCCAGAGTCATAACCAGCACTTTTGATGTCTGCACCAAGAAGCAAGAAATTAATTAAGTTAATTGTGGAGGAGAGAAAAACTCCAACACAAGCAATGTTATGAGGAAGAAAAGCATTCTGGGCCACTCCTAGGAGGAGGGAGTAGTTGAAAATTCTAATCTGATGTAAATTTGTTTAACCTCTGGTGGGAAGTGGCCTAAAAAACTATCCTAGGAGTCAGAAAGATCTGAATTCCACTTTTGTCTCATATAGACATTGCTTATATGACCCTGAGCAAGTCACTTAAAGCCTCAGTGTTCTCAAGCAGCCAGAAGAGACCTCAGGGATTATGAGGTCTACAGAGTCCCAGAGAAATGGAATGATTTCACACGTTTCCACCTGGATTGATTTTCCTGATTTAAGAATCCCATTTACTGCCCCACACTTCCTCAAGATTATAAATTTCAGAGAAAACGTGGCTGTATTATGATAGAGGGGAGCTTTCCCACTAGGAGTTCCCTATATCAATGGAATCCCAGAAGCAGTTCAATAAAAAAAATGGTGTCCTGCAACAATGCTCATGTTGCTCCATCCCGGTGATAGCTCTGTTCTCTTTGAAACATTTACATTTTTTCAGACAAATAAGTTAAAGCATTTAGGAGTTTGTTATGAATCAGGGAAGAGGGAATAGAGACCATAAACAAAAAGGAAGCCTGGGGAACTTCTTCATGCAGAGTACTTAATAGCAAGCGGGCAAGCCTGGCAGATGGGAGGAAAAGATTAGAGCTTTTGGAGCAAATAAAAATGCTTAACCAATATGATGAAAAAGGAAATCGGGAGTGATCCAGTGGTGGAGTGGGACGTTCCGTGGTTTTAGAAAGAAAGGTAACTAAGACATTTTAACTGCACTTTGTCAACTTTCTCCTTAAACAATGCTTCTACTGGAAACTTAAAAAAATGGAAAAAAAGAATTCCCCAGACCCAGAAAGCCACAACAGTCATTTATCCCCCACAGCTGCAGGTACTTGATCCTCAGCTTCCACAGTGTCTGTAGCCTCTCGAACAATGAAAGTGGAAATTATCAGCGCAACAAACTGGGGCTGAATACAGCTAAATGTTTGATAATTATACACCAGCGTTACCATTTGGCTGCTGGTGCCAAACACCCACAGACACAGGTGCCACAAATGCTCACACACACATAATCAGACCCTCGAAGACCTTTCATTACACACCATTTGAGAGACCCTCAGCTTTAAAAAATGTGCTCAGCTCAATGTCTCTCCTTTCATTCCTTTTCCATGCCTTTTTCCTTTTTTGTTCTTGCTTTACAAAGAAGAAGAAGAAGAAGAAGAAAAGGAAGGGGGAAGAAAGAATCTTTTCCCCTGATGAATCAATCCTAAGGCTTCTCCTAGGAGATGCCAGCTCCTGTCCTGCTGGGGACAATTCAGGTATTGTCTCAGGGGAAGAATCTCTGTCCTGCCCTGGAGTGGCTCCCTGGGATCTATGAAAAATTGGTGCTGATTGTCCCCACAGGCACCATCATGTATAATAGAGAGTGCTGCACTTGAGGAACAGAGTTTAAGTACCTACAGCTGTCGGGATCAATGCAGATGTAGGGGAGAAATTCTCAGGAAGTGACAATTAGTTTTCTTTGTATGGGCCTCTGTTTGTCTTGAGATTCGTTCTTCCCCTTACCCCCATTTTTGAACTCTCATTGAAAGGCAACAACCCAGAAAACTTTGATTCAATAAAGAAAGTTGTTGGTTATTGACTAGAGCTGATGAACATCAACTCACTAATTATTTTGTTTTAGCTGTGCTGTGCCAGACAAGCACACAGACCACATAAAGAGTCTTTGTTCATCAAAGAAAGCAGAGGCGACAGCCTTGAGAAAAAGTCCAAGATTCAGATTGCTAGAAATTTAGCTAGAAATGCTAAACAGTCAGGAAGGAAATAAAACTTCAAAAAGTCAGATAAAAAATGATTTATAAGAGATATGCCACCCTTAAAGAAAGATGCAGAAACATTATGAAAAAGAGTGCATTTCAGGATTCAGAGTCCAAGATAAAACCCTTCATCAACTGGTTTCAATGTGAATATTTTGCTCCGCAAAGGGGACTTTTTGTTTCACCAATCCTGACTCATTTTCTGGTTTTTAACTGAAACTGGAATTATACCCCAAACGTTAATGACTTTGCATAGGGTGGGATACACACCCTTCTCACTCACACTTCTTAGAATCCTTCACTTTCTTTAAAGAGCATCTGGGATTCTATTTCCTGTGAGATATTTTTCTTAATCTTCCTAGTATTTACTGTTCTCTCCATTCTCAAAAGATTATGTAATACTTATAGATTATATCTTGCTCCCCACCCCCCACCCCCAGACTTTCAGCTGTTTGAGGCCAGGGACCTGATTTTTATTTTGTCTTTATTTCTTAGTGCCTAGTAGATAGTAGATGCTTAGCAATGGTTATTTTTAATCCCGTTTATTCCCCTCCAGCAATTGAATTGAAATCTCATGTTAATCCTTCCATTTTACAAAACAAAGCTATTCCAACCAATCCAACTATGTTGATTCTGTAAAGCTCTCTTCATCTTCCTGTATGACATCAGAGAGAGTAATACCACATGACAGATGAAAACACCTGAAGGACATCAGCATCTGCACTGTGACTCAACTAACCTGCCAGGTGCTATTCACTCACTTTATCCATTTAAACATAGGACACTGCCTAATGCAATTTCTATGGAATAATGTAATTAAGACCGTTTCAATCTTCCCATTCAGGAGGCTTTACTTATGAATCCTTCTTAATGTTTTCTAATTAAACTGAGAATATAAAGTTATGTCATTCATTGGGTTTGACAAACTAATTCCAGTGCCTAATTAAAATATATTGAGAGCTGGAAGGGGAAATGTAATGTAGTTTTACAGCAGTTCACAGGCGTTTGCTCAGATTACTAAAAACTTTGGGTGCTAACCGGGTCAAATTTTTTCTGCCTAATAGGCCAGAACAAACCAAAGTCAATTGACCCTTATAAAAAATCAGAAGGTGCCTTGGAAAAAAATTTTTTGTCCTAGTTGAATTCACCCTTACCATGGCTCCTATTTTATTGTGATAACAGAAATTATCTCAAGGATTATCTGATTTGACTCCTGGGGTTCAACAAAGCTGTCATGAGATCTTGGAAAACCACCATAGTTTTGTAAGTGTGTGAAGAGTTTCACATGAATTATCTCAATGGATCCCCACAAAAGGTGAGGCTGCAATTCCCTACATATTATAGATGTAATTATTAACAACAGTTAGCATTTTTGAGGTCGCTTAAAGTTTTTGTAGTACTTTATAAAAGTTATCTTCTTTTATGTTCACAATATTCCTGGGAGGTAGGTGCTATTATTAGTAGTAGTATTTTAACTTTATAGATGAAAAATCTAAAGTAGATGGAATTTAGCAGACTTGCCTAGGACACACAGCTGGCCAAATAAGTTTTTGTGCTTGTTTAGTCATTTTACAGTCATTTCTGACTTCATGACCCCATTTTGGGTTTTTCTTGGCAAAAATTCTGATGTTATTTTCCATTTCCTTTTCCAGTTTATTTTACAGATGAGGAAACTAAGACAAATAGGATTAAATGATTTGTGTATGGTCATAGAGCTAGTAATTGTGGTCAGATATGAAATCATAAAGATGAATTTCCATTACTCGAGGCCTGGCACTCTACCCACTGAGTCATCTGGTTGTCCCCAGCTATTAAGTAGCTAGGGTCATATTTGAATTTAGTTCTTCTTGACTTCAGGTCTAACAATGGATTTACTGTATTATTTAGGAGACTGAGTGACAGTATCATACGGCTGATAAATGTCAGTGGCAACGTGCTCAAGTCACTAAACCATCCTTTGAGAGAGGGGCTAAGAAACTTCATGGAAAGTTGAGTGGCAAAGGAGGTGCTTGGCAATAATTTGTAAATTAAGGCTCTGTCATTAGGAAATCAGTAGTTCCTGGAAATTCTCTTCAAGGATGGGTAGGGGCAGTCATGGTTAAACAACCCAACTGCATATCAATATAGGTTATAGGATGAAAGGATTGATACTGTAAGAGTCATTATGGGTCCTTGAGTCATTAAAAAAACCCAAAAAAACCCCTTAAATTTACAAAGATAACATGATTACAGATAAGGAAACAGAAGTTAGGAAATGTTAAGTGACTTGCCCATTGTCACAAAAGTCTAAAGTATCTGAGGCTCACTTTGAACATGGTTCTTCTTGGTTGCAAGTGCCTAAGCTCATATTCCATGCCCCACCTAGTTACAAACAAAATATTTGATAAATATCTACTATGTACAAAGGACAACTAGATGGCACAATGGATAGAGTCCTAGGCCTGGAGTCAGGGAAACTCATGTTTCTGAGTTCAAATCTAACCTCAGACATGACTAGCTGCTTGATCCTGGGCAAGTCTCATAACCCTGTTTGTTTCAGATTCCTCAATTATAAAATGAACCAGAGAAGGAAACAGCAATCCACTCTAGTAGCTTTTCCAAGAAAATTCCATATGTGGTCATGAAGTGTTGGGCATGACTAAAAAAAATGACTTAACAACAACAAAATACTGTCCTAGGCACTAAAAGAAAGAAAATGTCTATATTAATATATAGTTACTACTATCAAGGAGTTTCTAAACCATTAGTGGAGTTTACAATTTGATGACTAATTTCTTGAGTCTTTACTATATACAACTATTTTAGTTACAATACAAAGATGAATAAAATGTGTCCCATTTCCTGAATGTGTATATTGTCTAGTTGGGCATAGGTACAAAAATAGTGTAATATTTTTAGGAATGTGTTATGCCAAAGAGAAGCACAAAGTATAGTAGGAAGGAGGAGGGAGGGAGAAAATGTTTAAATTTATCTTTGAAGGATTGATAGAATTAAAACAAAACAAAACAAAACTGGACACTGGGAGATGATAGGTACATAAAAAGAATTATAGAAAGCCCAGTAGGAGAGAGGGCTGAAAAGTTAGGTTGGACACAAATCAAGCAAGGAATTGAATCCTGGATTCTGGAATTTGGAATTTGGACTTAATTTAATACCTTTCTTAAGGACCAGAAGAATTTCTTGTGGAAGGTAGGGCAGAGCATTCCTATAGAATAGGAATGGACAATTCTCTGCAAATTCTGACATATTAACTTCACATAGGATTCAGTTCTTCCTTCCTTCTTTCCTTCCTTTCTCTTTGTTTCTTTTTCCTTTGTTTCTCTTTTTTCATTCTTCTTTTATTTTCTCTCTCTCTCTCTCTCTCTCTCTCTCTCTCTCTCTCTCTCCTTTCTTTCTGGAGTTTTGTACTCAAATTGAAAATTCATACAGTTTGACATTTTGATAACCAAGGGGTATAACAGAGAAGGCTCATGGGCACTCAGTGTGTACTCATATGGGTATAGGATGTTTTCCTTTCAAGGGAGAAAATTAGAGAGTCTTCAGAGAAATCCTATTTCTACTATCTCTATACCTTCCAATGATCCTTAGCATACATCTAGTATGAATTCAATAGCCATACAAACCCTGACAGGGACATAGTATCTCTTCAAAATACTAATGATAAATGACCCAAAAAACTATAGATGAACAGCACTTAACTTTCTGAGGACAGGAGGGATCACTGGAAACTTATCCTTTAAATTCCCAGAAACACTAATCTACCATCCTGGGGGTGTGTAACAACTCATACAGAGTTTATTTTTCCAGAGGCTCTCACAAAATGAGAATAACTTTTGAGGTGTTTTAGGCTATTTCTATTTACATGCATCAACATACTTACAATCCATGTAGAGACAGGCACCCTGTAGTTAAGAGATGAGAGGGATAGATTTCTGTGAACTATTAATAAAGATCTAAGCCCTCAAATGAGCAAGGGACACCAATTATATTAATGTATGTCCACAAATTTGGTTTTTAACTGATTATATTCTTATCCTAAGGGATCTAAAGCTAGGGCAGAAAACTTATCGCCTATGTTCCTACAAGGCAATGTTCAACCAAAGCACCCTTAACTAAAAATAAAGTGAGAGTTTTTAAATTAACTGCTGGGAAAATAGCCTCAACAAATTCGGCTCACTATCTATGATCAGGAAAGAAGCCTATTAACAATAATTGGTAGGTTTTTAGTTTTCTAAGAACCCATAATTAAATTTTATTGTCTTATAAGTGATTAGGATTAATTGCTTCCACAATAGCTCTGGTGCTCATTACCCACTTTAAGGATATCTCCCCAGTCCGAGGAATTCAACGATTTACCACAATCCCTTAACATCATGCTTCCTGCCAAGGCAAATCCACCCCAAAGCCCTGCTCTCCTCAGGATTTGTGAAAAAGTGACAGGCCTTGATCCAACATATCTTTCTCAACAATTCAGAATTAACTAAACAAAATGACTTCTCTCCCTAGCTGGGCAGAGAAATAAATTGGGACAAGGGCAACGGGGGAATGCCGAGCAGTGCGGATCACAGCATCCCATGCTGCTTGCATCTGGAATCAAAGAGGAATCATGCAGACAGTTGCTCATGTTTATTGCTGAACATGAAATTAGAAAGATGCTTCCTCCTCCCCACAGGTGCAAGCACATATAGTTATTAATTACAGCAAAACACATTTATTGACAACTGCAGGCCTGCAAAAATCCCACATTCAGCAAATGGCTTTCAAGTTCATCCAGGAAGCTCTTTGGAATCAATACAAAAATATCTTAGAGCTGACAGATCCATGTATTGTTAAGTTGCACACCCTCAGAAGGACTGAATGGAATATACTTTAATATCCATGAAACTGAACCTCTCCAATGGTGTCATTGCTCCTGTGGCAGCGGTACTGATTAGGAAGAACCCTAATCTTCAACTTATTCACTGTGTTAGGAGACTTGAGTTGATTTTCTTCTATTTTAGCATCCTTTATGTTTCTTCCCTTAAAGAAATAAATCACATATTTACCAAGTACACATCTTCTGATTTCTCTCAATGTGTCTTATCAAGAGTCAGGTCCCATAAGAAGGTAATGAAAAATTTATAAATGTCTTAAATTTGCCTTAAAATCTCATGAAAGAAAGAACAGGAGGGGAAATCTGGGCTTAGTGTATGTGCACCCAAGATTTGGAAGAACAGATTTCACATAAATCAGTCAATCAGCAAGAACATATTAAATTTTTATTATGCGCTACCCATTATTCTTTCCTTTTCTAAGGATATTTAAAAAATCCTGCAAACTTAGCCTTTGCCTTCAAGATGCTTACCTGCTAAAGGGTTCAGGGGAAGGAAGGTTCTATAGGGTAAGTGGATCCATAGGGGATAATATATTATCAAAGAAGTTTTGTTGAGAAAGATATTATATGTAAGAAAGAGAAATGGAAAATGGTTGCCTAACGATATGAGTGAATAGAGAACTCACTGAACAACTTGGATTTTAATAGGTAAAGCTGAGAAAGAGCTAAAGCTTGTGATGAATATTAGGGAAAAAAATTAAAAGTATTTTTGTCCTGTTTTGACTAATGCTGGGGGTAGGAGGAAGGATTGGCATGGAAGTTCATGGCTGAGGAAATTTCCAGTACTAATGCAAGTCAAGAGTTTTCTGCAATTTGTAGTCTTGAAAGAGTTACCTAGAGCCCTAAAGGGTTAAGTGAACAGTTTGTATCAATGGTGAGACATGGACCTAGGTTTCCTTGGTTCAAGGGCAAACTCTCTATACACCATTGCACTTTACCTTCTCTCCTACCCCCTTCAGAGGGTATTTTAGAAAAAAGTACAGATATGCTCTGTCTACTTCCTGTCTTCCATGATGATTCAAATAATTGGATACTGAACAAATCCCTAGATATATTAATTGGGCAACTACAAGCCTTTATGCTTTCCTAGAAGTTATAAGGATGACTCTCTAAGACTCTCTAAGAAAGTCCTAGTAGGTTATGAGCTGTGAGCTCTTTTCTTCCCAGGTGAATCTCTCAAGGATTAGGTGGCACAGTGGATAGAGCACCGGCCCTGGAGTCAGGAGGACCTGAGTTCTAATTTGACCTCAGACACTTAATAATTACCTAGCTGTGTGACCTTGGGCAAGTCACTTAACCCCATTGCAATCAATCAATCAGTCAATAAAAGAATCTGTCAAGCATTGGTCTACCATCTCTTTGTGTCATTTTCCCTTTGGTAGAGGGCCTTTTGAAATCTTGAAAGACAAACTGATGAATGGATGGTGGACTTCCAGAGCCAACATGAGGATGATTATATAAACAGGTCATTTTATCTATGTTCTACCAAATCTTGGAAAATATAGTCTAAGCCTTTTCAGATCACAGGGTAAATATATAAATCGTCCCTTGGGACTATTATGCAGGGTACAGGAACTGATGATAGTGAGTATGTAGAGGAGAAACAACCACACAAATCTCATTTTACTAATGTTTTTCTTGCTGAAAGAGAATTATCTTTGAATTGAGAAGACTTAAGTTGGGAAAAATATGAGAATCAATATTTAAAATGTTACTAATAGCGGCTTTAAAGTTTGCAAAGCCATTTGCCCTCATTTTCTATTTCTATCCCAATAATAAGTGAGGAGATTGATGATAAAAGAAAGCCTCAAAGAATCCAAGAATTGTAGAATTTCCTAGTTGGAAGTGAATCATCTCATTGTTATCTAAATAGGAATCTTTTCTACCATAACCTTAATAAAGTGATCTTTAGTCTCCATGTGAAAATATCTAGTAATAAAGCACTCATGACTACCTGTTGACACATGATACAGTCTGCTGACACGCTCTCTGCTGTTTCCTTTGCTTGTTGCTAATGGAAATTTTACTTTTAATTATAATTATCATTCTGAGATAATGATGCTATAAGATTCACAATCAAATGGAATCACTGGAAAAGATGATTTTCCATATCCAAATGAGAAATTTTACTGTCAAAAGCATGGAGGGTCCCAAAGAAGTAGCTTCCTGTGGCTCTCTTATTTCATTCACAAACTGCTCTCCTCATTAGGGATTTTTTCCCTTATACCAATGCTGAATCATTCTCTGCACAACTCTATTACCAAGAATAGAACAAATTACTGCAGAGACTTGCACATTATAGTCACTTAATAAATTCGTGTTGAATTGAATTGAATCTTCTGGTTTTGTGGGTGTTTGGCTTTGGTTGCTATTCTTACAACTTTTTCCTTCTTTAAAAATAAACAAATCAACAATTAATGTCAGATACCTGGATTATGAAATTTTGTGAAAAAAAAGAAACCCATAGGTTATCAACCAATCAGTAGTCAAAAATCAATTGTTAAATGACTGGCAAGCTATTAATCAATCAATAAACATTTGTTAAGGACTTACTATGTGCTAAACGCTATGCTAAACACTAGGACTATAAAAAAGAGACAAAAAAATCCTGGCCCTCAGGAAACTTACAATCTAACAACTTATAGGTAGGAAAGATAGGAAATAATTAAAAGAGAAGACACTTGAATTGAGGGACTGATAAAAAGTTTCCTGTAGAAAACGGGAAGAAGACTGAAGTATTTTTTCCCCTAGTCTTTTTTTCCCCCTCATTATCAATGGAAGTTTAAACTTGTAGAAGCCTAATGCTTTGTTCTTTCTCTACAGGAGTTGGGAATATATATGTCCAAAGAGGATTTAGTATTGATTTTAGTGATGATCTAGTCCGAGATAGTTAGGTGGTGCAGTGGATAGGGGACATGACCTGGGAGGAGAAGACCTGATTTATATAATCTGGTCTCAGACACTTACTAGCTGTGGGACCCTGGGGAAGTCATTTAACCATTTTTGCCTCAGTTTCTCCATCTGCAAAATGAACTGGAGAAGGGAATGGCCAATAACTCCAATATTTTGCCACTAAAATCCCAAATAGGGACACAAAGAGTTGGACACAACTGAATAACAACAATTTTAGCTTCTTTGTTTTACATATGAGAAAACTGAGGCTAAGGGAGATAAAATAACTTATGCAAAGTCCCTCAGACCTTGGTAAAAAAGCAGTCAGACTTCAACTTTACAACCCCATCTCCTGTTTGATGTATGTAAGCTCACTTTCCATGCATGGCCAAGTCTATAAATAATTGTTATCAGACTTGGGGATCATACTCTGCAATGCTAAGAAAGGAGGAAAACTGCAAATCTTTTGATTCAAGCATTGTTTTCATCCAGCAAATAGGTGCTGGCATGCCTGAAGGCAAAACTATTTTGACAAATAAAGATGTTAAGCTTGATTCAATGCAAATTTAATGTGAATTCAAATGTGAAACCTCGGATGTGGAAAATTTGAGAAGTTAATTCATATTTGGTAGAATTGTGAACTGATCCAACCATTTGGAAAGCAATCTGAAATTGTTTCAAAAGAGTTATGAAACTACACAGCAAAATCACTACTAGGTCCATTTCCAAAGACGATTAGGGGTAAAAGGAGAAGAATCTTTATGTCCTAAAATGTTTAGAGCAATCAATCCTCTTTGTGGTGTCAAAGAACTGGAAATATCCATCAACTGGGAATTGACTGAGCAAGTTGTGGTATATAATTGTGATGGAATATTACTGTGCTATAAGAAATGATGAACTCAATGATCTTATAATGGAGTAAAATGAGCAGAACCAAGAGAACTGCACATAATAATAATATTATTATGTTAAGAACTTGGAGTGAATAAGTATAGTATTTATGTTATAAATACTTATTACAAATATGCAAATTAACTATAAAGGGCATATAAAGAAAGATGCTAACTGCATCCTGAGAAAGAACTGATAAATAGAAGCATGCACAGGATAATTTTACATATATATGTATAAATGTGTATGTGTGTGCTTGTTTGTGCCTAATGATGATCATCTGGTGGGGGGAGTAGAGAAGAAAACAAAAGGGAAAAAAGAAATGATAACCGTTGTATATTTAGAAGGAATGTGTTATGCCTAGTAGATTTGCAGTTTCATGTGCAATCATCTTTTTAATATACTATGTTATAAAAATGCTTGTTCTATTCCATAATACAAATACATGTGACTTGGAAAAGATGTTAATCATGCATTTCAGCAGCTAATTCATCTTCAAGGAGTGGATAACTAAAAAAGAGTAAGAGTGGAGAAACCTAAGTTAAATTACAAGTTTTCTTCAAAAATTCAAAAATTTGAGAAATAAATTAAATAAGAATTTTTTAAAAAGGAGTTCATTGAAGAGATCAAAGTCAATAAACACAAATCAGAGTTTAAGAGTACTGGTTAAAAGAAATCACAGTCCCAACACCTAGAAATTTTATGCTACTCATTCACTGCACAGGATCTTATCTAAGAGATGCTGGAAAAGAAGGGTCAGATTTGTTTTCCTATTGATATTCAACTGGATGTGAAAGTCATGCATAATTTAAAGGAAGAATAATAAAGTCATTCAGAAGGGCTACATCAAATTCATGGAGACATACATTATTCTTCCAGAACTTTATCAATTTTGAAGACTGGAAGAGACCCCCAAATGTCAAGTAGTTCGTTACACTTTAGCTATCAAAAAAAGAGAGCTCTCTTTCCTCTCCTTAAAGCTCCATGGGCAGCTATAATGTACTTTCTCATCTTATTCCTCCAAACAATTTTCTAGTCTAAGGATTAGGGATCTGGGCTACTTAGAGTGGTATAGGAGGAATGGGTAGTGATGGAGGCAAAGGATGCTCATGGAACTCCTCTGTGATATTGAGATATTTATTGATGGCAGAAGCTTTTTTCCAGTTGTATGAGCCCTGTCACAATGGGCTCTCATGATTTTAATAGACACTGATTGATCCCCCTCTAAACTTTTCTTCCACTCTAAGAGATTACTGAAATATTATTTTGCATTGACAAACCATTGGAGCACCTTGATTGGCAGAACTCTTGTAATACTCCCTTAGACAAGCTTTTAATCTCACAAGACCTGGACACCATGTTTCCTTTGGCTTTTAATTTATCATTCTGCTCTAGCTACATTTTCTTCCCATCACAATTTTGACTCTTAATCAGTTTGTCTGTTCCTTTGACCTCTGTTCTCAAGTCCTTTATCCACTTACCCCAATTTTCTTTTGCCTTTTCAAGCCCCAACCCTGTGGTTTACACCAACCATCCAACTCCTCTGCTCCTACTTGCATGATACTGAACAAGAAGAGAAGTTATATTAATGTAACATCTAAGTGAACTACACTTCCCAACCCCCAGGAGATAGGTGATTTCAAGAATTCTTGATGAAAAAATTCCTTCTACTTCTACTTACTTGCATATGCTGAGAGAGATGTGGGGGGGGGCAGTAGTGAGAGAGAGTGATTTACACAGTTAAATGGCCAATGTGTGTTAGCAACAGGAACTGATTCCAGGTCTTCCAGAGCAAGGTTGCTTCTTTATCTACTATACTATCTTGCTTATTGATTATGTCATTTTACATGGCCCCACAGCTTACATACTAAACCTTTTATTTCCTGATTGGGTTCAAATACTGAATTGGACACACATTCTGTTTTGTTTGAACCTGGACAAGTCATGGAAGTTCTCAGAAATCTCTCTAAATGGTGCCGAATGCCTGTCTTCATTGGAAGAGGGAGTTTCCTTGCTGGAGATTCCCTAAACCAATAAAAAAACAGGTCTAGACCCAAATAAAAATGAATCTTTTATAGAAAAAATCCAGAAGCTTCTCCAAAATTCCTAACTCATTACTTTAAACTTCATCTCTTTATCAATCTCTTCTCTATCTCATCCGGAAAAAAACTCACTTCCTACTCTTTTTGAGAAAAAAAGAGACCATTCATTATAAGCAGAATCAGTATGAGCAGAATCAGGAAAGCACTGTACACAGTAACAGCAACATTTTGTGATGATCAACTATGAATGATAGCTCTTCTTAATAATACAATTATCTAAAACAATTTCAAAGGACTCTTGAAGGAAAATGTAATGCATAGCCAGAAAAAGAAATGATGAACTTTGAATGCAGATCAAAGCATACTCACTTCACTTTCTCATTTCTTTTCAAGTATTTTTTTCTTTTGCTCTGTTACTTGTTTCATAACTATGATGAATAAGGAAATAGTTTGACATGATTGCACATAAATAACCTGTATCAAATTGCTTACCATTTTAGAAAGTGAGGAGGGGGAAAATTTGACAACCAAAATTTTGTAAAAATAAATACTAAATTTTTTTCTTTATAGATAATTGTAAAAATTGCTATTGAAAAAAGAATTATGTGTTAGTCATGAATAACATATATCAGATTACCCACTGTCTTAGGAAGGGGGAGAAAAGAGAAGGAAGGATAGAATTTGGAGCTCAATTTTTAAAAAATTGTTAAAAATGTTTTTTTACATATAATTGGGGGGAAATAAAATATTTAAAAAGAATTATGTATTAATGACATTATTCTTATCATTACTATCTCTACTTTCCACTTCTTATAGAGTTCAGATAAAAAAAGATCAAAGATAAATCATTATCTTGCTCTTTAATATTTATCATAGTACATAACTAAATACAAGTATTGCTCTTATATTTGCATTACAATAATGGAAGGGGTGCCCATCTTCTTCCCCAGGTTGCTGGGGGAAAGGGAGAAAATACCCAGTAGGGAAGCATAATGAAAATCTGGTTAAAGATTAAGTGCTGCACTGGGCTATCTCCTTAATGGAGGATGTGGGAAGAACTTTCCAATGACCACCCGTCAATCGTCCTAATCAGGAAGAGGAAGAAGTCTCTGGATCAGGGAGTTTTGAGGAGGTGTGATTTCCAGAGATAACCTCAGAGGGAAGACACCAAGATTAAGGGGCAAAACCTTTTCCCAAAAATTAGTCTTTAAGGAAGCTAGGAAATGGAGAAGAAAAAAGAGAGAATTCCAGACACGGGCAACAAACAGTTGGTGAAAATGTTCAGAATTGGAAGATGGAGTATTGTTACTGAACTAGGGAGGCCAGTGTCACTGGAATACAAGGAAGGATGTAGGGTGTAAGAAAACTGTAAAGATAAGAAGGAATCAGTTTATGAAGAACTTTAAAAGCTAAACAGAAGATTTTCTATTTGGTCAAGGAGGTAAAAGGCAACCACCAGAGTTTATTGAGTAGGGGTTGGGTTATGCCTTGGTCAGACCTACAGATTAGAAAGATTATTTTGGTAGCCATGTGGAAGATGGATTGGAGTAGAGAGGAACAGCTAGGTGGTGCAGTGAATAGTGCACTGACTTTGGAGTCAGGAGGATCTGAATTCAAATCCAATCTCAGATACTTAACTTGTGACTTTGGCCAAGTCACTTAATGCCATTGCCTTGTCAAAAAAAATTAATAAACTGGTAGGTATCAATCAGAGGGAGTTACAATTGCCCATGTGTCAGATTGGATCCTGACTTACTATTATATGCCCTCCTTATGTATGTACAAATTAGCACAATCGTTACTTGTTTGACACTTCTTTGTCAATATATTGTTAGATGAGTTCATATGATACAGTTTTTAATTCTATTTCATGGGCTAAATCTTGAGGTAAATCTCTTTTAGTTAGCTTGATAAATCCATTGTTAATGTATTATTATTATTTTGCTTCTTATTTAATTTTATATATTTTTGTTGCTCTTTTCCATTCTTTCCTAGGTATGTTCAGACTAGATGTGGCACCTTTCTTTGTTGACCCCAATCTCTTAATGCTCAAAGACAGAAAGCAATCTATTATAGAATAGAGTCACTATTTTCAAACTTTCCAAATGATATTTGTGGATTACATGAATGCTGCATTGCTGAAAGTTCTTAATAACATATTAATTAACAGGTTAGTGGCTCACATGGCAACTATTATCTTTATTAAAATAAACAAATGTATTTCATGATTGAAAATTTCATTGTGATAAACTACTGTGCCATCATTACATAGTAATAATATATTTTCTCCCTGTTTAATCAAGTTGAAAAGGAGGTTGAGTAAGGTGTCACAATTTGACATCTACTATAGATGAAATTGAGAAAAGAGTTCCAGGTCAATGCTCTCCTTTTGATATGACACTTTCCTTCAAATCTACAATTTGTAGAGCCAAGGATCACAGAAGATTGAAGCTCATGTAGAATCATCAGATGAGACACTCCTCATCAATTAAATAGCTCAACATTAAATTTTTCTTTAAAAAAAGGGGTGGGAAAAATAATTGGAGCATGAATTTGCAGGGAATTATTTAACTTGACAGCTTTTTTACTATTCTCCAAATCATAACTATTTTCCTTTTCACTGTTTATAATATATAGTCAATTTTATGGACTAGTTGGATCAAAAGGTAGGCTTTAAAAATGCATTTTCCAAGGTTGTAAAAAGATTTAATGAGACCAAGTATGGTGACCCACACCTGTAATTCCTGCTACCTGGGGAGACCAGGACTGATGGATTGCTTACCTTGGCATCTCTGAGCTGCTATAGGATAAAACTGATCACATAGCCATGCTAAGTCCAGTACTGATACAGTAAGCCTCCCAGAGTGCAGGGTAATCAGATTGTCTAAGGAAGGATCATTATTCTAATTAAGGCCCTCTTTCCCTCTCATCATCCTCTCCTAAGTGGTCTCTTGGACTCCAATTTTTCTGCTCTCTAATCCATCCTTCAGAACCTGCCAAAATAATTTTCCTACTAATGACAGCTCACATTTGTTATTACTTTAATGTTTGCAAAGACCTTTTCTCACAGTTCTAAGGCCAATAACACAAGTGTCATGACCTTTCAATTTTATACAAAGGAAATGACCATTAATTAAGCTTGTACCACTAATTGTTTTAAGGATGAGGGTACTCACTGGAACTTTGCCACGACCCTGGGAAATGGGTACAACTATTAACCCCATTTTAGGATTGAGGCAGAAAGAGGCTAATGACTAGCTTAGGATTCATAAGTAGTGAACTCCTTAGATCTGATTTGAATTCACATCTTCTTGATTCTAAGCCAGGGCTCTTACCACTGTGTTGCCTAGCTGCCTCATCTTGTGGATGAACATACTGAAGTTAAGTGACCTGACCATGATCACTTACTAAGTGTCTGAGGCAAGATTGCAAGCCAAATCCAATACTTTATCCACTAGACTATGCTTCCTGTTATTCTCCAATTGTTTCAGTCATATCTAAGTTCGTCCTGGCTCCATTTGAAGTTTTCTGGGCAAAGATACTAAAGTTATTTGCCATTTCTTTTTTCAGCTCATTTTACAGAAGAGGAAACTGAGTCAAACAGGATTAAATGATTTATCCAGGGTTTCACAACTAATAAGTGTCTGAAACTAGATTTGAATTCATCTCTTCCTTGCTTGACACTATCCATTGTAACACCTAGCTACTTGATAATATCTTAGCACAAAATCATTGAGGGTTCATTGGATCATAAATTTATTGGTGGAAGAGAACCTTTGTTCCAATCCCCTCATTATACAAATAAGGAAATTGAGACCCAGAGAGGTTTAACAATGAACCTGAGAAAATATGAGCAACAAAGCATAGAATGGAAATTTGAACCCAGGTCCTCTAAGTTAAAATCTAGTCTTCATTTTGCTATTTTCTTCTGGCACTTTAATGCCAAAGGACAAAATTAAAATTCCTTAATCTGGCACTTAAGACCTTCTATATTCTGTCTCCCAAAATCCTTTCAGATCTTATTTTACATTAATCTTTTTCACAAAAACTATCTTCCAGCCAAAATGAACTATTATCTATTCCCCAATTCCCTCTTTCCATCTTCTGCTTCTGCATATTTTTCTAGATAATTCCTATATATTGAATGACTTCCCTCCACATCTATAATTGATGAAATTTATATCTGATTTCATGATTAGGTTTAACTTCCTTCCTACTGTAATCTCTATTTCTTCTGCTTCTGTATAACCATTTTATTTGAACCTTTTCTTTGCCTTTATCACATTCTAACCTTAATCACACCTATATATTAGCTAATTCCTCCAATAATCAATCATTCATTAGACCATAACTTCTATGACATTTTTCATTTATACTTTCATTGCACCTGGGATTAGTGCACTTGCACATAGTAGGTACTTATCATTAAGAACCTGAAATAAGTTTTCTGAATTTATTGTAAATAGAAATAGCCTTAGCATCAACAGTTACACAATTTTCATGATGCTGCTGTGGAGAATGATGCACAGTTCTGTCAGCATTAGAACCCTGAAAAGTTTTGGCATCTATATTTTTGATGGTAGATGATGGTGGTTTCTTGGAGAACATCTTCTGCCTTCTACAAAGTCATACTTTTTCCCTTGCTGGTTTATCAAATGTACCAAGAGACATAAAACACACGTTTCCTGGATTTGAGAATAGAGGGTGTTACTTGAAAATAGTTATGATAGTCTGCATATATTGTGGCGTAATTATATATTTACCTTTGATCTGAAAAGACTTAATATATATATGTATATATATATATATACATATATATATATGTATATATATATATACATATATATATATATATATATATATATATCTCAAGACATGGTAGAACACAGGCCAAATGGCCTGATTTTATGCTAATACTGGTCATATTGGTCTGGAAGGCCACCATCCAGCCATCAGCATCAACCCCAGGTACCTTTTTGATCTCATGGTAGCCCAGTCCTTGACAGATTTACCTGGGAAGCCAAGAACTCCGAGCTTGAATCTACTGGGACTTTCTGGATCTCAGAGAATCATTGTTATTCTTCTAGGTGATCCTGAAGGGCTATAGTTGACCATTTATTCTATCCATGGAATTTGTTCATTAACCATTTAGTTGAATCTTCATGGAGGGCAGGAAGTAATGATAGCATATCTATGCTTTCTTTGAAGAGGGTGGAAGGGAATGATAGTGTACTGTGATGGATAAGGAATTTTTCCTGGAGCCAAGGAACACTGGGACCATGTCTTACTACTGACATAATCTGTTCACTTAACTCCTTTATGTCTTAGGTAACTCTCTTCTAAGATTATAAATTGCAGAGAATGCTTGACTGCATTAGTCCTGGAAATTTCCTTGGCCACAAATTTCTATACCAATGAAATTACAACTCCAGTCACTTTCTTACAAAGAAAGATTGGATTTCTATTTTAAAAATTGTACTCTTTTTAAGAATCCTTCCAAGACTGTATATTTAAAAGAAAAATAGATTTCTAATAAAAATTTTATAAGTATTTAAGTTATTACAATTGAAAGTTTGGCAAGTCTTTTTTCTCATCATTAATGTAAAAAATCTGAGCTAGGTCTCCACTTTTAGAGTTTTATAACTCATACTATCACTGGAATAAACATCTATTGTCCGGTTAAATTTAACAAGATTTCCTTAGTGTGTGAGGTGTGGGAATTAAAAAAACAAAACAAAACAAAAAAAGATCTTCCTTATGGGAGAATTAATAAAGAAAAAATTATTTAATACTTTATATGACCTGAGGGATAAAGATTGAAAGACAAGAGCAATACTGTCTTTGCCTTCAAGCAGTTTACATTTTAGAAAAGGGAAATACTTCTAAGGAAGTGGTACCCAGGGATATTGTTTTGGTTTGGCAAATACTAGCAAGATGTTAAATGGAGCCATAGAATGATGTATGCTTTCAGTTATAATATAAGTTCTGGGAACTACATTCCTTTACAAACATTAAAAAAGGATCATTGAAGTGAGGGATTGTTTTTTGCCTTTCTTTGACTGGCATAGTAAGAATTTAATTCATGTGGGGGCGGCTAGGTGGCGTAGTGGATAAAGCACCGGCCTTGGAGTCAGGAGTACCTGGGTTCAAATCTGGTCTCAGACACTTAATAATTACCTAGCTGTGTGGCCTTGGGCAAGCCACTTAACCCCATTTGCCTTGCAAAAAAACCTAAAAAAAAAGAATTTAATTCATGCTGATACTGTATTATTTTGATCATTGTTCCAAAATTGGAAAGGGGTATATTTGAGTGGGTGGAGAAAAGGTGGTTGGTTGGTTAGTAGATGTTTGGGTTGTTGAGTAAAGCATCGCTCTTTCTGACTTCATATTAGGTTCATCAATCAGGCCCACACCAGCCCCATCAGCTCTAGAGTGAATTGGAGTTGAAAGTGTTAAATCCTTTAGGTCACAGTTTCTGATACGAGGGTAATGATACCTAATATATAGATAAATACATGTAAGTTTAATGGAGAGAGGAAAAGGAAAAGGGAAAGCAGAGGAAAAGCTAGAGAAAAGTTAAGACAGAAGAGAGGTAAAGAGAGGGGAAAGGTAAAAGAAAGAGAAGAGACAGTGGACTTGGGCTTCAGAATAGGCTTCACAGGTAGCATTTGAGATGATACATTTTAGGAATGGAGGAGTCAACATGTGAGAATTCACAGATGGGGAAAATAAAATGTCAAAAACAAGAAATAGCTGCTATTCTAGTGAGACAGGAATGGGAATTGAATAAGGGAAATGATATGAAATAAAATCGGAAGTATAGCTCCTATTCAATGAAAGACCTGAAGGATCTATATTTTGTACTAGAGCTGAAGTTCTTAGTCTGGAGCCTGTTGAGTTGGTGCTTTCCCCCTATTTTTTTACATATTTTAAAAATAACTTTAAAATTTTATTTTCATGAATTTGAGAGAATTATTCTGAGACAGGCTCCATGTGCTTTAGCAGACTGACACAAAGATGTCCAAAACACAAACAAAAGTTTATAGATGTCTGTCCTGGAAACAATAGGGAGCCACAAAGAGTTTTTGAGCAGGTAGACTTACATCATCAAGAGAAAATAATTATTTCTCTCATATTAATAATCAATTGTTGAACTAGGACCAGAATTTTCTCAGAAAACTATTGGTTACTAAACTAAAGGACATTGTTGGCTATGATACTGCCACTGCACAAAGCTGAAGGACATTGTTAATGGGTGAGATTGCCCAAATCCCTGAGGAACACACATTTTTATCCTGGATAAGATATGCTTATCCAACTAGAGACCCTTACAAAGAATTTATTCTAAGCTGAATTACAGCCTATTGTGGTTTGGGCAGGGGTAAATCTTTGTTTAAAATGTTGGAGACTGGGGGTGGTCTGAGAGGGAGAATAATAGGGAGGGAGAATAATCAAAGCCTTGTCCTGTCCCCCTATAGCTCTCATTATAATATAGCTCTCATTATAATATTTATTCTTCTCATTAATTGCCAATCAGTCAGAATTGATTGCCACCCTCAGGAACACTCACTCTTCCAAGGATGTATGCAGTAAATGAATACATGATGGGTCTTTGGCATTAGAGAGACTCACTGACTCCTTTTATTAATTATCTGTTAGTGATAATTAACAAAATGATTACCTAGAAACCATGTGTCTTTAACTTTTTATATATCACACATAATTGTGCTTTATGAAGATTATTTTAGAATATATATATATATATATATATATATATATATGTATGTATAAGGAATAGATCAAAGAAGTAAGAGACTAGAAAGAGGGACAATTTAACTCACAGAATTGAAGGGGTATGACAGTTGAGGACCTCAAGCAACTTGAGAGGAGGAGCCCTACCTTCTATGGTACTCCATTCCCCTTTTGGACATACCTAATTGTTAATAAGTTTCTATTTATATAAACCCTAAATTTGCCTCTAGGCAGCTTCCCATGCAATTCTGCTCTCTATTGTTGAGAAGATCCAATTACTCTATTATAGTTCTTCAAACATTTGGAGACTTCTATATGGCCCCCTTTAGTTTTCTGTTTTTTGTACTAAATACTTCAGTTAATGCACATTTAACATGAAGTACCATTTATAGGATCATAGAGTTGGAACAGAGAACATTAGAGATCATTTCATCTAACGTCTTCCCAGTTGAGTCCCCCCAAAAAAGTTTAGTTACTTCTCTGGGGTACCACAGTTAGTGAGTATCTGGGTGGAATTTAAATCTAAGCCTTCCTGCTATTGTGTGCACTTCACCATATTGCTTTTCATTTTTGTCCTGTCCCAGCTTATTCATGTAATTCCTAAAATGTGTTCAAAATGGACCATAATACCTGAGTGTTTTGTTTTCTTTCTTATCTCAGGATTATGAGCAATAACTCATGGCAACGCAAACCACCACCTGCTGAATAACTTCTTCTTGTACTCTGCTGATGCTGACAGTCTTCCCTTCTGGCATGGCCCTGGCCCATCTTGTTTGCTTTGATGGAGACATCACAGGATAAAATTCCAAAATATGTTATTTATTTTCTATTTCCATTCCACATTTCTATAATGCCTTTTCTCCAAGGAGTTTGGGGTGAATCCATCAAAACATGCCAAATCAACTTTCAAAAATTAGTGAGTAGGGTTAGATTTAAGAGACCTTTTGAAAGACATCAAGAAAGAGAATGTATTGAGGAGAGAGAAAGACATATAAATAAAAAATTGGGTAGACTGAGACTGGAAAGAAGGAAAGGGAAGGTGAGGCTATTCATATTCCTGCTTACATTTTAGGAGTAAGCCAATGTAGTAGCAAATGATATTTTTAATTCTCTCATATGCAGAGTTTTTAGTCATTTAGAAACTCCAGATAATAGTTAGTGAAAGTTGAAACAGAAAAAAAAATTAACAGGCAAGAAAGTTGCAAACTAATGATTACTCAGGATCAACACAATGACTTTCATTCTGTGCTTTGTAGTAGGCCCCAACCAAAACTTATTAGAACTATCAGTGACTTATCAACTTGATACTAGAACGTTATTTTCTCTCTGTAGCTGTATCTTCCCCAATCCCTTTTAATAAAACAAAACAAAACAAAAAATCTTATTCTATCAGTCTTTCCACATGGCTCTAGCATTCTTTGCATTACAAGTATATGTCAGCTTAGGGGATGGGGTTGGCTTTGATTTGCAGACGCTGATTGATGATGGCTTTCCCAAAGTAAGCAGAAGTTACCAATAAAATTGACTCTAATGGGTGCTTTGGGTGTTGTTATAACACAGCTGCAGACAATAAGCCAAAAGAGGAACAGCTGATGTGCAGTCTTGAGAACAAGATAAGAGGTAGAGCTAGTGGCTATAGTTAGTGGGAGGAAGTAAAAATTGCAAAATATCTATAATGTTGGGAGATATTTCTGATAAATTGGGTTAGTTAGTGAGAACAGAGTATTAAGGATGCTTGAATTTGTAGAAAATTTAAAGATAATCGTGTCCAATAAATAATTTAGTTAAAGGAAAATAATTAGCTATTGACAGAGAAAGGACTGGAACCAGTTCTTCAGATTCAGTCTAGTGTTTACATTTTACCATGTTGCATCCATGTCAAGGACTTGCCAACTCTAAGAGCCAGATTGCTTTCCTCTGTCCATGGTGGTGGAATCTATCCTATCCCTAAACAGTTGCCACTCAAATGTTTGTTATCTCTTGCAGGGACAACCAGACAAGGGAGCATAGGTGAGCTAATGTAATCTATCACCACTATCAAACAAGGAATAAAAAAAATGACACCCTTTTATAAAAGAGTGACTAAATGGAAAAAAAGCATCAAGCATTTACTAACATGTCAAACATAGCACTTAATGCTGAGCATACTAAAATAACTTGTAATTGTAACATTTTTGGTTCAATAGGCAAACTTGCTTTCGTCATCTAATCAGTGCAGCTAATTTTCTATTTGGATTCTGGCAAGAATTCTTTCCTGTTATATATTTGAGATCTTATTTTGAGAAACTGAATGCTTTTTCAGAAAATCTAATTCAACCAAAAATCCATCTGTCAGAAGAAAGTCACATTTTGTTTATGGTGGGGGTCAAAGAAGAAATATGACCTTTGATTTCATTGATAATAGAGAATTGTCAATGAAGAAACTTCATCTACCAAGGCAGATCAGCACCTAAAAATCAGTGGATTTGAGTTTTTGAGAGTTGTCTGATTGCATTGGAAGATGGAGTGATTTCCCCTCAAACTACACAAGTGTCAAAGGTAAAATTTGAACCCAGGTCTTACTGATTCTGAAATTGGAATAAAATCCTGAAATATCTCACTAAAACTTTAATATTTCAAGAACATATGATTTCAATACTCCCTCTACCAATACCAATTGCATGCACCACAATGAACAAATGAGGTGGTTCAGGGTTCCTTGAAGCATAGTTTGAGAAGCACTGATCTACACCAGTCCCTTCACTTTATAAATGAGAATTTTGAGGCTCAGAAAGGTAAAGTTGCATTCTTAAGGTCTTTAAGGCAGTAAGAGGCAAAGCTGACTTTTAATGCACTGACCTTTCTGGGACCTAGGCTGCCTCACTTGTTCTATATGAGAATCAAGATATCTATATACATAGACCTAAAGAATCAAGATAAGCATGACTACACCTAATGCTCTCTCCACTGGCCAGAAAAGCTTATTTTTCTGAATGATCCTAATAATTGCTTCAGTTCTTCATTGTCAAGGAATTATCAGATTAGTACGAGCCGCTCTTTTAGCAGTTGAGGATGATATACCCCCCATTGGTTTGAACTCCTAATGCTCAAACTCCTGCCTTATTTCTCCATAAAAATTTGCCTGTTTTCCAGTCAGTCAGAAATATAGCACCTGTCCCTTCTTGAGGCATTGCTCTGCCAGGTTTCACCTGGAAGATCTAAGATCAAGTTCCCCTGAGGCCAATCAAAGCAGGATAATTAGTCTACCCTGGCCGATTCAATTAGATTTAATTAGTTGTTTCTCTTATCTCCAAATTTTCCTAGTCAGGTGGATTTTTCCTTTTTTTTTTTTAATAAATAACCTAGAAAAGTTATGGTTTTTGTATAGGTCCTCCTTCCAGACATCTTAAAGACCTTATGAGTCATCCTTCCCCATCCCAAAGATTTTTTTTAAAGGTCTCAAAAAGGTAAATGTGACTCAGGTTACTATGTGGATTTTAATGACTTATGATTTATATGTTTTCTTTAATATCAGTGTTTATGATATTTCTTTCATCTTTATTATTAAGTAAATGATTATTTATATGTAATGATATCAATCTTCTTAGTGACTGGTTAAAAGAAATTCATGGGGGCTCAAGAGCCAAAATTATGTATAAGAAAAATGTAATTGCCATTAATGGGGCAGCTTGCTGGTGCAGGAGATAAAGCAGAGCACCTGTGTTTAAATTTAACCTCAGACACTGGCTTTATGACCCTGGGCAAATTATTTAATAATTTCCTCATCTGTAGAATGAGAAGAAAATAGCAGATCATTCTAGTTTCTTTGCCAAGAAAACACCAAATGGGGTAATGGATAATCAGAGATGACTGAAATGACCGAATAACAGCAATATATGGTTTTCTAAGTCAATGTATGGCCCATAGGTATCCTTATGTATAATGTGGCTACTCCTGTTACTTCTGAGATTGATTCCTTTGACCTAGAGGATGGACAATTTTGGATGTTAAAAAAGGAAATGGAATAGGGAAGACTAATTGATGAAAATTGCTGTAGATGTGAGCTTCAGGATAAGTAGTGATTCTGGGCAGCTAGAAGAGCTGTGGAATGGAGTAATAATATAAAGTAGCAAATCCTTGGAGTACTCAAAAGTACCAAATTTGAATATACTATCCTACTAGAGAGTCTTCTAAGTTCTAATAAGGTACTCTTGTTAGGTCCTCTATGCGCACTTAGTTAATGGTTGGAACTTTAAATGTATCATCTTTGTTCTGTCCCCCCCAGCACATTATCACATTAATGAAGGAATAGAACCACATTTGTATTGACATTCTCACCATAAATCTAATCAGCAGACATAAAGAAATTGCTACTAAAATAAAAGTCGTTCATTGATTTCCTTTGAGGTAAATAAATGATTTGGTATATTTTATTTATTATGTGCTCAAAGGCAATAAGGAACATCAATTCATAGGCGTTTTCAAAGATTGTGATGGCTCAGTATGACCACTTGCAAAGAGACTACCAGGAAAATGGCAGTTATTATTCCGATGTCAACTTAAAGGGACAAAGAAAAGAAACAGAAATTCTGTGAAGAGCTTAGCAAGATATTACTATTCTCATGGCATGCTTGTTTAACCAACTAAAATCCTGCCTAACCATAATAGAATTTAACCTACATTTTCCAACTTGTTTGCAAGTATATCAAGAAAGATTTCTTGATGAAAGTAAGATGTGCAATGTCTGTCATACCCTCAGGGACTGAAGTTAATTTGGTTTGATTTGTTTTTAATGAGACCAAGCTAGTTTTTAATGTTCACAATTTATATCCCTAAGTGCTCATAATCCATTCATTTAATAATGGATCATAAAATAATGTCAGGTCAAAGAAAGAAAAGTCCATAATACATCAATTTGCTCAAAACAGTCCTTTTTTTGAAGTAGTAAAGATTACTAAACATGTTTGGTACACAATACTGAAAAATTATCATGGTAAACGATTATAATTTCAGAAAAAATATTTGAAGAGTTACATTGAGGTCAAGTGAGCTAAGCAGAAGCAGGAAAATAATATATGCAATGACTATAATAACACAAATGAAAAATAGAAAACTTTAATTTTGATAATTAAAATGACCAAGAATTGTTTCAAAGAAGATAACAAAGTACACTTCATTCCGTGCTTTTCAGAGGTCTATGGATATGGAACATTGCAAATATCATCAGACATGATTTATGTTGGTTAGCTTTCTTGGACTTTTTTTTCTTTATTTTTCATTTTTGTTTCAATGGTTAGCTCTCTGGGCATAGTCTAGGGGACAGATGTTGGCAAATTAAGGCAAAAGATAACATTAAAAATGTCAGGCTTTGACAATAATGTTTTTTTATGTAATTTCTTCTTTTTTTGAAAAAATAGAGTATTATCTATCTGTTTCAAATCAAATTATTTTCTTCACCATTTCTCAAAGACTCAAATCCTAGAATATTATTTTAATAGGTATGAACTTTAATGATAACTTAGCCCAAGTATATCCTATGTACATGGAAACTGATTCACAGAAGGATTATCTGGATAATATTAAAACTATGATCAATTTATATTTCCTAATATCCAGAGCAGGTCTTTTTCTAATATACAATGTCATTTTTATTTTCCATCACTCTAAAATGTATTTAGAGTAAATGAGGGAACTTTAATTTATCTAAAGCATCTAGATGCTTTCTTACTATCTTTTTATTTAGTTGGGACTTCAGTTTCCTCTTAACCATGATCCATTTTCACAGGTTTTAGACCATTCTAATTAAGAGATAAAATGGAAATCAATTGGGAGTTAAATTTTTTGCTTCTCTCTGTTTATTAACATTATGTTATCTGCCACATCAGTACGTTATTTTTTTCTAATCTTCCTGACACAATTCTTGGTGGCTCATGCAGAATTTTCATAGTTGTCTTTAGTTATGTGTTTCTCCTTCCATCTTTTGCAACTGTTCTTTAGGCATCAGAACCTATCAGGGAGTTCCCTGCATAACTATTTGTATTCTTCCTTTCATCCTCTTGACATCATTTGAGATTTTATTGTCAGAATTTTCTTTTTCATAACCTCCTTATTCTCTTGGATCATGTTCCCTCCAATAGACAATCAATTAACAAGCATTTATTAAGACCTACTATGTGCTAGTCACCATGGATACAAAAGCAAAAATGACAGTCCCTGTTCTTAAAGAACTTACATTTTATAGGTGGAGGCAAGAGTTCATATAAAAATATATACAAAATAAATTTGAGATAATTTTGGAGGGGAGACCACTAGCACCTGAGGAAATCAAGAAAGACTTCAGAAGGAGGCAAAACCAAGATGGGGAGTAAAGCCAGGTACTTTCTGATTTCTCCCCAGAAATCCCTTTTAATAATAAATTTAAACAAATTTCGGAGTGGCAGAATCCACAAAAAGACAGGGTAAACAATTTTCTGGTCCAAGATAACTTAGGATGTTGGCAGGATAGGTGAGAGAGGAACTCAGCTGAGGAAGACCATGCCAATTCAGACCTGGTTCCAGCAAATCAGAAACAGGCCTTGGGAGCCACTGAATCATCTGAAGCATCTGCTTCTGGAGCTCTCAGCATAAAAGGTAAAGAGTTAAACAAGGAGATGACAGGAGATAGCACTGAGGCAGGACTCTCTGACGCTTTCTCCATACTCAGATCCAAGTTGCAGTTCTGGCAATCCCACAGTGTGGAGGAGCACTAACACATTTGAGCTTGTGGCCACAATAGGTCAGAGACCCTCCCCACAGTTCCAGGGCAGAAAAGAGTGATTAACTGGGCAGCTAGGATAGAGTACGGGAGTTCAAATCCGACCTCAGACACTTAATAATTACCTAGCTGTGTGGCCTTGCGCAAGCCACTTAACCCCATTGCCTTGCAAAAACTAAGAAAAGAAAAAGAAAAAGAAAAAGAAAAAGAAAAAAGGAGTGATTACTCACAGCCTAGAATACAAGCCAGGAGAGGAGGAAACACATCTCTCCTTAGATCATACCATCTTGGAAGAACTGAACATTTGCCGGTGCCTAGAAGTATCTCTGAAAAAAGAGTCCTACATTAACAGAGTTAAAAGTCAAAGAATAGATTAGGAAAATGAACAAACATAAGAAAAATACCTGGCCATGAAAAGTTACTATGGAAGATGAAAACATACACTCAGAAGAAGATCCAAAGCGTATAAGAAAAGTAGGAATTGATCTCAGGTCATGAAAGAATTCAAAAAGTATTTTGAAAATCAAACCAGAGAGGGAGATGAAAAATTGGGAAGAGAAATGAAAGCAATGCAAGAAAATCATTAAAAATGAGTCATTAGGTTTGGAAAGGAGAAACAAAATGCTGAAGAACACTTTAAAAAAAAAGACTAGGTCACAAGGAAAAGGGATATAAAAAGCTAATTAGAAGAAAGCATTGAAAAATCGAATTGACCACATGAAAAAAAGAGTTATAAAAGCTCATTGAATAAAATAATTACTTAAAAAATAGAATTTAACAAATGGAAGCAAATGACTTTATAAGAAATAAAAAACCCCAACAACAACAGCAAAAAACAAAACCAAAAGAATGAAATAATAGAAGATAATATTCTAGAGCGGTAATTCAAATATTATTGGATCTCCTGAGAGCCATTATGAAAAAAAAAAAGCCTAGACATCATCTTTGATTTTTTAAGGTTAATGGGATTCAGTGACTTGACAGCTAGGTAATTATTATATGTCTGAGTCTGCATTTGCACACAGGTCCTCTTGACTACAGGGCCAGTGCTCTATCCAATTGTTCCACCTAGTTGCCCTGACATCATTTTTTCAAGGAATTAAACTGCTTTGATATTCTAGAACCAGAGGGCAAAATAGAAATTGAAAGAATCCACTAAACACCTCCAAAAGTGATTCCCAAATGAAAATTCCCAGGAATATTATAGACATATTTCTGAGCTTCTATATCAAGGAGAAAATATTGTGTGTAGTCAGAAACAAATAATTAAAATTTCATAGAGTCACAGTAAGGAAATATAATATTTAGCAGCTTCTACAACATAGGATCATAGGGCATAGAATATAATAATCTGGGGGGCAAAAGAGCTTGGACTAAAATCAAGAATCCTCTACTTAGAAAAATTGAACATTTTCATTCTCTCTTCAATGAAATAAAAGATTCTCAAACTTTACTGATGAAAAGACCAGAGCTAAACAGAAAATTTTATTTTCAAATAAAAGACTCAAGAGAAGCATAGAAAGGTAAATAGGAAAGTCATAAGGGACTTAATAAGGTTAAACTATTTACTTTTCCACTTAGGAAGATGATATTGGCAATTCACAGGAACTTTCTCATTATTATGGCAGTTAGGAGTGTGTGTGTGTGTGTGTGTGTGTGTGTGTGTGTGTGTGTGTGTGTGTGTGTGTGTATAGAGAGAGAGATAACAATTTGGAACTATGTTCAAAGAACTAAAAAGCCAAACATTCCCTTTGACCAAGCAAAATCACTACTAGGTCTGTATCCCAGAAGAATTAAAAACCAAAACAGAAAAGGACCTATATGTACAAAAAATATTTTAACAGCTCTTTTCTGGTGGCAAAGAATTTGAAATTAAGGGATGCTTATCAGATAGGAATGGCTGAACAATTTATGGTATATGGTTATGATGAAATACTATTCTTCTATAAGAAATGCTTATCAGGTAGCTCTCAGAAAAACCTGTAAAGACTTATAAGAGCTGATGCAAAATGAAATGTACTACGCACAAAGTAATAGCAATATTATGAGATAATTAGCTATTCTCAGCAGCACAAAATCCAAGACAACTGCCATCTTTGCTCTGTCTCTCCAATTTCAATGCTGAAGGATTTAGGTTGAAAAATACTATCTATCCATAGAGAAAGAACTGATAGTGTCTAAATACAAACTGAAGCATACTTTTTAAATTTTATTTTTCTTGAGAGTTTTTTTTGGTGGGG
This sequence comes from Macrotis lagotis, assembly GCF_037893015.1. NCBI lineage: Eukaryota > Metazoa > Chordata > Mammalia > Peramelemorphia > Peramelidae > Macrotis > Macrotis lagotis. Next base: position 78,316,539 of record NC_133663.1, on the reverse strand, counting down.
GTCTAGTTTCACAATATAACTATTATGGAAATGTTTTGTATATCTGCACATGTATAACCTAAATTGAATTGCTGGCCTTCTCCATGAAGGCTTGTAGGGAGGGAGGAAGAGACTTTGGACCTCAAAGAATTTGGGACTTAAATTATTTTACATGTAACTGAGGAAGAATGAAATAATAAACTTTAAAAGAGGAAAAAATAATAGACCAGATAGAAGCTGAAATTTAAGCTTATTATTTAAAAAAATGTTTTTACACCATCTACATCCAAAAACAAGCCTCAACATTTGCTCCCCAAACCTTGAGTTCCAAATGTCCCCCCTTCTTCCTATGTCACCCTCCCTGTTGAGAAAGCCAGTTACTAGATGTAGGCTAAAAATGTGTGGTCATGAATTACATTATTGCAATAGTAGTTATGTTATAAAAGTAAACATAACCGCCCCACAGAAAGCAGGAAAAACCTCAAGAAAAATAAAGTGGGGGAAAAAAGAATGTGCTTCAGTCTATATTCAGACACCATCAGTTCTTTCTTTGAGGTAGATAGCTTTCTTTATCATATGTCCATCTGAGAAATTGCTTCTTCAATAATTTTTCCCACAATTGCCGTTGCTAGCTGAATTTTCCTCCATCCTATTCCCCCCACCCTCATTTATTCTATTATCTCTCTCTCCTTCTACCCTGCCCCTCTTCAACATGGTGTTGTGTCTGATTACTCTTTCCCACAATCTTCTCTCTCTATCACTTGCACCTTTCCTTCTCTCTCCCTGTCCCCCTTTCCTCCTACCTTTCCTTTCCTGTTTTCTTTTAGGATAAAATAGATTTTTATACTCAATTGAGTTTGTATGCTATTTCCTCTCTGAGCCACTTCTGATGAGATTAAAATCTCAATCATTCCTGCTCACCTTCCCCTCTTTCATTCCATTGCAAAAGTTTTTTCTTGCCTCTTTTATATGGACTAACTTATGCCATTCTACCTCCCCTTTCCCTGTCTTTCAGTATATTCCTTTCTCTTCCATTAATGCCATCTTTTTAATATATTATACCTTTTAATTCAGTTCCCTCCTGTACCTCATCTATAGATGTTCCTTCCAACTGCCCTAATAACTAAGAAGGTTCATATGAATATTATCAGTATTTCCATGCAGAAATCCAAGCATTTCAATATCATTAATTCCCTCATAATTTGCCTTTCCTGTTCACCCTCTCTATGCTTCACCTGAGTCTTGTAATTGTGAAGATGAAACTTTTTGTTCAGCTCTGGTCATTTCATCAGAAAAGTCTGAAAATCCTCTATGTCATTGAATGTCCATCTTTTCCCCTGAAAGAGGATGTACAGTTTTTCTGGACAGTCGATTCTTGACTCTTTTGCCTTTTGGAATATCATATTCCAAATGCTTGATATAGAAGCAGCTAAATCTTATGTTATCTTGACTGTAGCTCCATGATATTTGAACTGCTTTCTTCTGATTGCTTGTAATGTTTTTCTCTTTGACTTGGGTGTTCTGAAATTTGACTTATAATATTCCTGGCACTTTTTAATTTGGGATCTCACTCAGGGGGTAATTGGTAGATTCTTTAAATTTCTATTTTAACCTCAGCTTCTAGAATATCAGGGTAATTTTCCTGAATTATTTCTTGAAAAATGAAATCTAGACTGTTTTTTTTTTTTGGTCCTGACTTGCAGATAGTCCAAAATTTTTTCATGTATCTCTCATAGATCTGTTTTCCAAATCAGTTGTTTTTCCAATCAGATATTTCAAATTTTCTTTTAGTTTTTCATTCTTTTGGTTTTGTTTTATTGTTTTTTGATTTCTCACAAAGTCATTAGTTTCCCTTAGCTCTATTCTACATTTGAAGGAATTACTTTCTTCTGAGAGCTTTTGTATCTCCTTTTCCATATGCCAAATTCTGCTTTTTAAGTCATTATTCTCCTCACTGGCCTTTAAGACTGCTTTTTTCCATTGACCCAAACTGATTTTTAAGATGTTATATTCATCAGTATTTTTTGGTAATTCCTTCACCAAGCTACTGATTTGGTTTTCATGATTTTCCTGAACCGCTCTCATTTCTCTTACCAAGTTTTCCTTTACTTCCCTTACTTTATTTTCAAAATCTTTTTTTGAGTCTGAGACAAATTTATATTTTTCTTGTAGACTTTGGATTTAGAAGCTTTGATGCTGTTATCTTCTGAGTGTGAATTTTGATCTTCTACAGGACCAAAGTAATTGTCTTTGGTTGGATATATGGTTTGCTCATTTCCCCAACCTATGGTTTTATTTTAATTCTTTGTTAAGGTAGGCTCTGCTTCCAGCATGGAGAAGGTTTCCCAAGCTTTTGAGGGGTTTTTGTAGCTGTCTACAGGGACATCCCCCCCCCAGGGACCTCAATTCCTCCAAGGTCTTAGGAGAGGCTCTGACTGCTCTCCTGGTCTATGGATGAACACACATACTCCCCTCTAGCCTGGAACTTTGAGGAGGGACCCTGATCTGTTGCAGAGTAGGAGCTCTGTTATGTTTCTGTTCCTTTGCCTGAGATTGAGTCCCCAGATTGGGACCAGACCTGAGTATGGTCCCAGCCAAAGAATCCTGCCTCAGGGATAGCCAAGAGACCCTTGCAACCTTCCCCTACCCCCTTATTATCTGTGCACTGAACTTTCTGGCAGCCTCAGAGGAGGGACCAGGGACAGAAGCCTGTCCTGGACTGGGCTCCACTCTCACTCTGGTATAGCAGAGTTTTCCTGATGACCTTCCCAGTTGTCCTTGGCAATCCATGGTTTGAGAGGTCTGTAAACTGCAGCAGCTGCCATGGCCCAGGTGCTCCCAGGGACTCAGTGGTCTGTTCCTAGATGGTTGGAACTGGTTGGCTCCCTGGGTGGTCTGGGCTGTGCTGAGGACCTTTCTAACCCTGGTGCAAGACCCTTGGATCTTCCAAGTTGTCTTTGGTTGGAAAATTGTTTCTCTCAGTCTTTCTTTGGGTTCTGCCACTCTAGAATTTGGTTAGAGTCATTATTTAAAATTATTTGAGAGCTTGTGGGAGTTTCTACCTTCACTCCACCATCTTGACTCCAACAATTTCAATTTATTCTTGAAGGAAACAAAGGATTCTATGAGGTAGAGGCTGAATCAAGTCAAGGCAGTGAGCATTTTTCTAGCATATTCTATCTGTTAGCATTGTGCTAAGCATTACAGATACAAGGAAAGGGAGATGGGAGGAGGGAGTGCATATGAAGAATGGGAAACAGCCACCTATGGGTAAAAAAAAAATTCTTTTATATCTGACCTAAAATCCTAGATCCATGTAAAATAAACAAGTCAAGAAATATTTATTAAATGCTTGATTTATTTTAGACACTATGCTAAATGCTGGGAATACAAAGAAAATAAGAAAAAAACAAACAATATTACCTGCCCTTAAAGTGCTCATGTACTCACAACATGTAAACAGCAATGTATGAACAAGAAAAATGCAGGATAAATTAGAGTTAATCATCAGTTTTAAGGGGGATTTTAAAAGACTTTTTGCAGAAAGGTGGGATTTTAGTTGAGACATGAAAGAAGCCAGGGCAGTCAGGAGATGGAGATATGGAAGGAGAAAATTCGGAAATCCAGTTAAAAATGTTTAGCATCAGGAGATAGATTTAATGTGCTAGGAACAGCAAGATGATTAGTGTCACTGAATTGCAGAAGATGCAAAATAGGATAAAGAACATACCTTTCTTTGACTAAATCTTAATTTTAAAATGATTCAAGCATGATCTTCCAATGTAACTTTCAGTGTAACTTCTACTTTACCAAACAATTTTCTTAGGATCATATATTTAGAGCTTAAATATGACTTATAAATCAAGTTCAATCTTTTCATTTTATGATGAAGAAATTAAGGTCCATGAATTTTCTGTGGTTACAAAAGAAGTAAATGGTGGCCAGGATGTGAATCAGGGTATAGCATTTCAAAAACATGGAATGGCATTCTTAAGTTTGAAGATGATCCAAATCATTTTGTCTAAACAAGATCTTGGTGGGGGGACGTGCCTCTGAATTTGGCAGCCAAGAAAGCTAATATAGTCTTGGATTGACAAAAACATGGCTTCTAAGAAAATGGGGGAATAGTCTACATCCATCATCTCTTTATAATTACTCTCAGTTCAGGGCCCCATCAATTAGGAATAATATTGATAAGTTGAATAATATTCAAAGGAAGACAATTATCAGGTGAAGGACTTTGAGTCTATTGTCATATGGGACCCAGCTGAAAAAAATGGTGATGATTAACTTGAAGAAAATTCATGGAGGATATTATAGTTCTTGCTAGGTATTTTAAGGACTGACATGTGGGAAAGAATTTAGAATTATATGTTCCACATGAAATAACTAAATACAATTGTTTATTTTTCAAAAAGGCAACTTTATGTTTAATATCGGGATAAAGTTTCCAGTTAATGAAATGTAAAAAATTGAATGGGTTGCCTAGAAATAGCAGCTTATGCCTCAATATAAGTCTTCAAGCAAAGGTTGGAAGATGCTTTGTTAGGTGAGCTGCAGAGAGCTTTCTTTTGTGGAAGTGGTCTGGACTAGATAACCACCTTAGGACTCTCCCCTATGTTGTGATTTTGTTTTTGTGACTCCAAATTCAGGACTCTTTTCCCCTGCATTTCAACACTTCTTTGATGGGAAATAAAATTATTAGCAAAGCAAGTCAAGAATTTATCAGAAGATCTGGCTTTAATCTAATTTGACTTCCAGCTGATGTCTGTGTAGTAAGTACAAATAAGAAGTCAAATAATGAGGGTTTCATTTGAGATTTTAAATAATTTCTCCTTGATTAGTATGGGTACATGCTTTATATTTGAAAAGATAAAATATCTACCACCGCTACACTTCACATTTATACCAATGTTGTAAGCTGTTTTTGGAAAGAATTCATCTATGTTTCCTTCAGAGTGATCCAGATTATATTTACATAAAATTGTGTTTATTTTCCTTTTCTTTTATCTTCAACTTGTTTTTTCTACTTCATAATTAAATTACTAACTTTACATTAAAGCGTATATTTTCTTAATATACAATGCCATTCTTATAGCACTTTTAATAAGCCTTTTTCTTCAAAACAAGTACAGCCTTGTATGAGCATGTTATAGGCATAGTCCTATCCCATCAAGTTTCAATGGTACCTATTATATCCTTTGGTTAGAAATAATCTGAGTAGTCTCCTAAAATGTGTGTTGGCTCCGGATGAATATCTAGATGATTGTCTATGAGAATATATTGTTGTATTGCTATAGTGGTGTATAATTCTTTCTTTAGCTAATAGAAAAATGTGGTGAAACTTGACTTAGTTTTGATTTTCATCTTAGGATGAAATGGATTTTGGTTAAATCTCTTCATTGCTTCTAAAAATCTGAAACGTCTTAGACTTTCCTGATGTCCTTTTGTCTTCTCACCAAGTGGTGAGAAAAAGTCATTATTGTTTTAATAATAGGCTATTTCTACTGTGGGAAAGAAAAATATAGCAGACACCATTAAAATTTCTGGGAAAATTCCAGTATCTTTATCACATGGTTCTTGAGTTGAAGCACAAATTTTTGTCCTTTCCTCAGTAATCTTTTAAATTGTCATGACAAAATCCTTGCTTCCTGTTTGACTTCTGGTCATGACACATTAACTAAAAATTAGAAGATCAATGTTGAGAGGAACTAAGTCAAACTTTGTGCATGTGTAACAGTGATCTCTAAGAATCTTAGCATTTGTCTCTTACAGTCGTTATATTTTTCATTCTTATATTGAAATTTCTACTGTTGAAAGCATCATTTGAATAAAACTCTATAAAATATAGTGGGTAGATGGTGCAGGTGTAGAGGTCTGAAGTTAGGAAAACTTGAGTTCAAATCTAGGCTCAGAAACTTATTAGCAGTAATACCTTGGGCAAATTATTTAACTCTATTTGCCTCAGTTTCCCCTTTTATAAAATGAGTTGAAGAATTTGAAGACCAATCAAGAAAACTAAAAATGAAGAGTCAGACACAACTGAAATGGCTGAATAACAACAACAACTACATATTATTTGTAAATGGACAATCTTTCTTAAGAATACACCCTGATCAGTCTAGATAAGAAATATAAGATACTGAAAACAAATATGGTTCCCTAAAACCCTAAGAAGAGCCATCCTCTCTCTGCGGCTACTTCCACAACTGACTGGCTTTGTAGACAATGTAGTCTTTGAACAATTGCCTTACAAGCTGAGAGGCATTCAAGGATTAAAAATCAGCACTGATTTTGCCATGATGATGATTGCTGATTTATGTAGATTAGTCAGGGGAGGAAGCAATCATCTATAGCTAGAGAGAAGAATTTTCTTTTTCTTCTTTTATGACCGTGAGAAATACAATTTGACTCTTGGTTACTTGGACAAAGTGATCTCTTTTTCAACAACTCAGTCTTTCTTATTGATTGAGCCTGGGGGTGAACTTAGCATAGAGAATATAGGGACGGGGGAAAAATGATGAGGCATCTTCTTGTGAATCAGAAGTGGTTTTCTCTTTAACACAGTCTGTTGGATGTTTTTGCATAATTTTTAATGAAAGAATAGCTTGAGGCTTAGGACGTCCACAGTCCTTGACATGTTCTAAGTTTGAAAAAAATAATTTTTGCTGAGAAAGAAATTACAATTGATTATAAATAATGTATTGTGCCAGCACAGCATGTGATTTTTCTGTATTGATTTAAGCATGTACTCAGGGAAGTTATGTGCGCTATATGGTGGTGATTATTAATACTAATTGTCAGCATATTTATGAAACCTTTCACCTGAGCCTAACAGAAACTCTACTGAATTTTCTTATTAATTAAAGACCAAGAGATGTAGGTAATTAGTATACTTCACAAGGAAATAGGCACTAACAAGTGTAATGTCTTTGTTTATTTTTAATGCACTTATTTCTTTAAATGTGTTTCCAAAAAAAAATGTAATTTGAGAAACTTTGGGACCTGATGTCCACAATGACAAAACTTCTAAGCAATAAATGAGTTTCTTTGCTGATCCAGCACTAGAAAAGAAACTCATAAAACACATGAATCTTTTAGAAGCAGAATAATTTATAGAGTTAAGCCAACCTTGGGGAGATCCAAAGTGTCCAAAGTTTTTTGTATTGGTCTTTTTTCATTTTCATAATCTGGATTTATAGATCCCATTAAGCTATAGAATTATAAAATTACTCTGAAAAAGACTTAACCAGGGATCTCATATTAGAAAAAATTGCTAAGTAACTCAAATTTGCAGATTTCTGTCTTTTCAGCAAAGCAAGTAAGCATTTATAGCTAACTCATGGGGCTTAATTAGGTGATGGACAAGCCATGTTATTTTTGAAAGACACATGTTAATTATGATGTAAACTTCCTTTAATCAACTCATCAACCAGCAAATATATATTTAGTGACTATATTTTAATGTATCACTGAGTTTCATATTTTGTAAGCATTTTGCAATCAGCTATATTTGGTACATTCTGATTCCAGATAAATTGTAGTCAATCAACTGTGTGGCAAACTGCTAATAATATTCTTGCTTCCTGAAATGTCTTTCTCTTTTCCTTTCTCTTCTATGGTAGATTGTGGTTGTATTCTTTACCTGTGGATATGGAAGGAACAGATTTTATACAAAATTTATCAATTTGTATGATAGTCCTATTCATAGTTTGAGTTTTACTTTCCTGCTCCTAGTCAGGAACGATCTCTATCATCTCTTGACTTTACCATCAAGATAGGGCAAGTAGGTATAGTTTCCCTCTTCTCTTTTGGCATATTTAGAGCAGCTACTTTATACAGGAACAATTGGGTAGAATTTAATCTAGAAATAGTTTTAAAGACCCAAATCTAGGCTTATAAACTGGACTTGTAAACTTAGATATGTATACTTTGACCCAATGGGAATTATCATAGAGAAGAAAAAACACTATTTAGTCAGTACTTTTTTTCCACTTAGCCTCTGGAAAGTATAAAAATTCCTGTCCTAGGTGGAGTGTGATTGAGCTAAGAATAATAAAAGTGATATATGTACATTTACCACTTATTCTGGGCAGTTAACAGGTGCAGTGAGTAGAAGACTAGACATAGATTCAAGAAGATTTGAGTTCTAATTTGGCTTCCATCACTTACTAGCTCAATAAATTGCCTCAATTTCTTCATATATAAAATGGAGAAAATAACAGTTGTGTGATTTAAAAAGGAGCTAACATTTGTAAAACACTTTCCAAACCTGTAAGCTCTATTATTATTGGACAGTTGCATAGTACAGCAGATAGTAGACTGAGTCTGAGACAAGAAAAGCTGAATTTAAATTTTGTTTTTGAGCTTTTATTAACAATTTGAGGGGTGGCTAGGTGATGCAGTAGATAAAGTACCAGCCTTGGAGTCAGGAGTACTTGAGTTCAAATCTGGCCTCAGACACATAATAATTACCTAGCTATTGTGGCCTTGAGCAAGCCACTTAACCCTGTTGCCTTGCAAAATAAAAAAAATGAAAAAAACAATTTGACCCTGGGAGGGATACTTTTAAAAAAAACTCCATTTCCCTCAGTTTCTCCAACTGTAAAATGAAGGCAAGAATGGCACTTGATTTATAGGGCTGTTGTGAGAATCACATGAGTTAAGAATTGAAAAGAATAATACCTGGAATATTTGTTGATCACCTTCCCTTTTTTTAGGATTTCTTACTATGGGGAAGTAGAGATCTAATTAGAATAGTTCTTTTTGTAGGAGGCCAAGTCTTTTCTCCGGTACTCACAAATTACCTCTCATCCAATTTAACTCCATTCCCTCTTGTGGGTCTAAAATTTGAGGAAACACCTGTGATTCTAAGATTAGCATTAGTCCTTTTAATTTGTTTCCTAAGTGAGACTGGAAGGAAAGTCAAGACTATAGAAACAGAGGTGGCTTCATTCTCAGAATTCTCTACAGAGAGAATGGAAGACTCCAATATAGAAAATCTTGATTTAATACTAGCCAGTGGCAAGCATATAAATTATTGACAGTAGGAAAGAGTGTGTAACAGCAAGAGAGAGGGCACCACATCAAAAACAGGGGACCAGTTATTCTCTGATACACTCCCCTATCAGAATATAGCCATATCAGCTTTTGTGACATTTGAGGAACTGCTTAAAAGATCTGTGAATCTTTATCCAAGAACAGAAGCAGAAATCTGGGGAGAATCATGCTCTGGAGGATGTTTTACTTACTTTGATGTGCAGCTTTGACTTTGGTGAGGTTAATGGTAATGTTGGTCTTGCCATAAGAGTAGGCCCTTTGGTTTCCTGATATCAGTGGTAGTAACAAACAGGGCACTGCTATGGGTTATTAATATTATCATTTTGAAATGAATTTTACCATCCAGACTCAATGACTTTCCAAGGTTCACAGGCCGGCTGAATAGAGTTTTCAGTGGATTGGTTACTATGATAATAGAATGAATTAGTATGACAGAATAAAGGAAAGGAAGGAGCAGAAACTTAACTAGTAGCTCCCAGGCACTGACAAAATTTGTCTTTACATTAAAAATAAAGAATGGTTTGGCAGTAAGATATTTAACCATTGGTTCTGTGATGATATTAGATACAATTCGATGCGTATTGCTCCTTCAAACCAGCTTGGTGATTTCTGATTCACAACTATTTTTAACTATGGCAAAAAAAATTATCTAGAATCTTTTGTGTTATTATTCTTCTTGGAATATATTGAGCCTATCATGGTCTTTCTATGTGAATTAGAAACACAAATTAATAAGTTAGCATTATTACTATTGCACACTGTATTTTACTTGGGTAATCAGATCTGGGAAGGCAATGTTGTGTGGTAGAACTGGAAATTGGGAAACCCTGGTGCTCTGCTTCAAATGCTAGCCCTCACTAGATGTGTGACCTTGGACTAGTTATACTGCCTTGGAACTGTTTTTTCATCCGGAAAATCAAAGAAGTAGACTAGCTGACCTCTAGAGTCCTTTACATTTCTAACACTTTATTATCCACTTTCTAGCCTGGTGCCAAACAAATGAGATAATTTCCACAATGGCTGGCCTTTTATATTGTGGTTGTTCAGTCGTGTCCTACTCTCTTTAACTCTGTTTTGGGTTTTTTTGGCAAGTATATTAGAGTTTCCAATTCTGCTTCATTTTTCAGAAGAGATAACTGAGGTAAACAGGGTAAAATTGCTTGCCTGGGATCACACAGCTATTAAATGTCTGAGATCAGATTTGAACTCATGAAGATGAATCATCCTGACTCCAACAATAGCTCTTTTTCTAGCTGTCCATCCATACTAGTGGAGGAGCAAGTAAGAGAGGTTTAAAAAATAGGATAAAACTTAATCCCTGTCTTCAAGAATATTTTATCTAGTTTCAAGAATATATTATCTAACAGGATTATCATTCAAGAATATGAGTCTTCCTCATTCCAGTTCCAAGACTCTATCCATTGTGCCATCTAGCTGTACAGGAGTCACTTAATACACACTTGTTCATCTCCTCTGGCCCTGCTCCTAAACCTAAAATACAAAAACTTCCTGATATTAAGATGTTTGAGAGCTGGTATACTGGAATATTAATTATTTTGTTCAATTGGTATTTTGTTTGCTGATATAGGTATACAAATATACCTATTTATCATCTTTTAAGAGCTTGGGAGTTTTTTCCCCCTAAGAATCAAAAGTCATGGAGTAAATTTCATTACTATATCAACAGAGGAAAGAGAAAGTATAGTATTTTATAAATCCAAACTTGGCCACACACAGTGGAGTATTTTGAGTTTAACCTGAGAAAAAAAGTTTAGAGATATGAATGAAATGATGGAGCATTAAAATAACTGAACCCAGGTGAAACAGAAAGAAGGAACACAAACACATGAAGACTTCTCATTCAAGTTTCTAATCATAATTTTAATAAAACTTTGGCAATTGGTTACATTTATCAATGTACAACTTCAATGCATATAGCCAACTTGTGGCACAATGGAAAGTACTTTGAGCCTGAAATCAGGAAGATTTGAGTTTGAATTTTACTTCAACATTTGTTAGATGTGTGATTCTTGGCAAAGCATTTAACTTCATCTCTCCTTAGCTTCATCATATATAAAATAGTTATAATAACATTGTGAAGGGAAAATAGATTGGTAATTGTAAGGTGCTTTGTTAACATTAATATAAATGCAGCAGAGCCAAGATGGTGACATGAAGGGATGGAGTCTTAGGAGCTCTGTGATAAAAACTCATAAACTAAGGACTCTAACTAAACTTTTGAGAGACAGAACCCACAGAGGGACCCAGTGAGGCAGTTCTCCTACTCAAGGTAACCTGGAAAAGAACAGAAAGGTTCTGCTCCCCGGGCCGGAGGAGCGGCCTGCTAGAGGGGTGGCCCACCAGAGCCAAAGAACTTCAGCCTCCCGGAGGGAGCCCCAGGGCGCTGGGAGCCTCAGCTCACAGCAGCAGGGGAGTCTTCTGAGCTGCACCCTGGGGAGCACCGGCACAAAGTGGGGGAACAGCGGGGGACCTCTGCCAGTGCCCTCAGGGCACACAGGGAGCAGCTTGGTCTTTTGCAGCCTAGATACGGAAACAGAAGCAGGTGGAGCCAGTAAGCAGGAGTCCCCAGGGCATGAGCCCATTTTGCTGAGGGAGGGGAGTGAAGAGAGACTGCAGAGCTCTGTCCTCTGCCCCTGGAACAAGACTCTGGAGCTCTGACCACATTCAGATCCTGATCACAGTCTAGGCCCCCCATAGAACAGCAGGGACCCCCCACCTCAGCCCCGTGAGAGAGGGGGGCGCTTATGGTCATTCACAGACCAGGAGGGAGGACAGAGCCTCACACACTAAGACCCTTGTGGGAGTGCCCCAAAAGCTCAGGAAGCACCCCCCAAAAAACAGGCTTAGGCTGGGAAAATGAACAAAGAAACAAGAGGAAGACCATTGAGAAATATTTTGCAAATGAGCCCAAGAAGGATCAAAATACTCAGTCTGAAGATGAGGAAGCACAAGTGCCTGCATCTAAAGACTCCAAGAAAAACAGAAATTGGACTCAGGCTATGATAGAGCTCAAAAAAGACTGAAAATCAAATGAGGGAGTTAGAAGAAAAACTGGGAAAGGAAAGGAGAGAGATGCAGGAAAAACATGAAAATGAAGTCAGCAGCTTAGTCAAGGAAATCTAAAAAAATGCTAAAGAAAATAGCATGCTAAAAAACAGCTTAGGTCAAATGGATAAAACAGTTCAAAAAGTTATTGAGGAGAAGAATGCTTTAAAAAGCAAAACTGGACAGATGGAAAAAGAGATAAGAAAACTCTCTGAGGAGAATAAATCTTTCAGACAAAGAATAGAATTCAGGGAGATTGATGAATTTACCAGAAATAAGGAATCAATACTTCAAAACCAAAAAAATGAAAAATTAGAAGAAAATGTGAAATATCTCATTGAAAAAACAACTGATATGGAAAACAGACTTAGGAAAGATAATTTGAAAATTATTGGAATACCTGAAAGTCATGATCAGGAAAAGAGCCTTGACATCATTTTCAAAGAATTACTACAGCAAAATTGCCCTGATATTCTAGAAGCAGAGGGCAAAATAGAAATGGAGAGAATCCACCAATCCCCCCTGAGAAAGAGATCTCAAAAAAACAAGCCCTAGGAATATTATACCCAAGTTCCAGAACTCCCAAGTCAAAGAGAAAATATTACAAGCAGGCAGAAGGACACAGTTCAAATATCATGGAGCTGCAGTCAGGATCACACAGGACTTAGCAACAGCTACATTGGAAGCTTGTAGGGCTTGGAATACAATATACCAGAAGGCAAAAGAGCTTAGAATGCAGCCAAAATTGAACTACCCAGCAAGGCTGAATGTCCTCTTCCAGGGAAAAAGATGGACTTTCAATGAACCAGGGGAATTTCAAAGGTTCCTTTTGGAATGGCCAGAACCAAACAGAAGGTTTGATCTTCAGATACAGGACTCAGGTGAAGCATGGAGATTGGAGGAGAGGGGGGAAATATGAGGGACTTAATGAGGATGAACTGCATGTATAGAAAAATGATACTGATAATATTCATATTAACCATCTCAGTTAATAGAGCAGGTAGAGGGAGCTTTTATAGTTGAAGCACAGGAGAAAGCTGAATTCGAAGATAAAATATGGTGTAAAAATGGAGTCAATAAGAAAAAAAGGGAAATGGAATGGGAGAAAAAGGAGAGGGGGAATAGTCCAAGCTATTTCACATAATAAGATTTTTTTTATTACAATGAGCTATTGCAATGATATGGAAGGGGGGAGGCAAGGGGGAATGAGGGAACCTTTGCTCTCATCAGAGATGGCTAGGAGAGGAAACAGCAAATATACTCAATGGGGTATAGACAACTGGAGTAAGAAGGAAGGGGGAGCAGGGGGAAGGGGGAGGGATGTGAATAAAGGAGGAGAGGATGGACCATGGGGGCCAGTGGTCAGATATAACACATTTTCTTTTTTACTTCTTGCAAGGGGCTGGGATTGGATGGCCTGCCCAGGACCATAGGGCCAGGTGGATGCTGGGCCTAAGGGGTGGTGTGAGGGCTCAGGGCTTCTTGGCCCCAGGACCAGGGATCTGTCTGCTGTACCACTCAGCAACCCTACAGCAGAGTCAGAGTGAAAGAAGAGAGATAATATAGTACATGGTAGTGGAGGAATAAGAAAGGAGGGAGTTGCGATCAGCAATGGCAACGTTGGAAAAATATGGAAGTAACTTTTGTGATGGACTTATCATAAAGAATGTGATCCACTCACGACAGAGTTGATGGTGTTGGAACAAAGACTGAAGCACATTTTTTTGTTATTATTATTTGGGGGAGGGTGCAGGGCAAGTGGGGCTGGTTGGCCTGCCTGGGGCCATGTAGTAGGGTGATCATTGGGTGTCTGGGGCCGGATTCGGACCCAGGTGCTCCTGGCTCAAGGGCCAATGCTCTGTCTGCCACCCAGCCACCCCTACTATTATTACTATTTTTTTTTTATTTTGGGTCTTTTTTTTTCTTTTCTTCTTTTTTGGTTTTTGCAGAGCAGTGGGGATTGGGTGGGTGGCTTGCATGTCACATGGCTGGGTGATTATTGGGTTTACAAGGCTGGATGTGGACTCGGGTGCTCGTGACTCCAGGGCTGGTGCTTCATCCATTGCACCACCTGGCTATACCTACAATTATTACTATTATTTTTTTTGGTTTTAATTTTTTTTCCTCCCCCCTTTACTTTTTTACCCAAGCAAGTCTATCTATATTCATGGGGGGAGGGGTATTTTGTTTGCTTGTAAACAAGTATATTTTATTAATGTAAAGAAAAGCATTTGTACAAAATGAGAATAAAAAACATGAATTTAAAAAACATTAATATAAATGATATCTGTTGAAACATTTATTAATCCAAATATAAACATCCTATTCATTTTTCAAAAACTCATATATCCAAATGTAATTTCTTAGTTCTTTTTAATGTTGGATGTAGAGTTAGTTATAATAAAAATGTGAAAATGTACATAATCAAATGACAACTTTGCTCCTAAAACAAAAAGTTTCAGGATGTTTGTATGGTTAGGAAAATAACTATAAAAGAAGTTTTAAATATGTGTGTGTGTGTGTGTGTGTGTGTGTGTGTGTGTGTGTGTGTATGTGTGCATACATACACATATCAGCAAATGAATCAATTGAGCAAAATAAATTGTATTCTAATATAATAGTTCTCAAACATTTTGGACTCAGTAACTTTTTGTATTCTTTTTAAAAACAATTATTTTATTTTCAATTCAAGAAATTAAAAATAATATGCATTTCCATAGCACAGTACAATAAAAAAATTGCAAGTGAAATTGCAAGTCTACCATGAACTACTTGCTCTTACCTCCAAATATACAACTTATCATATACATTTATTTTTCTTTTGCCTTTTTTCTTCTTTCTTCCATTTCCCCCATTGAGAGATGACTGCTAATAGATATAATAGTTACATAAGCACACACACACAAACAAAATTATTTTATACATCTACCTATCACTTTTTTCTCTGGATACTGATAGCATCTTTTATGTTAGAGCTAAATGGAGACTTATAGTTATTTATTTTTTCCAGCACACTTTCTCATTTTTAAAGTTTAAGAAATTTATGCCATTTTGAAAATTAGATGTCCACAAGTTGAAGCAGGAAATATATGAAATATAAGTAAACATCACTTAGTTATGGTTCATTATGAAATGAAATTTTTCTATTTATAATAGTCAAAATGACTTAGGCACTAAAAGTTATTCTTAAAACAACTTTGCTATTAACTCTATTCAATATTCCTTTGGTTCTGCTAATTTTGCTCTTCATCTTTTTATGCAAATATTTTTCAGCCGTTCTAACATCATTAAGCTCATCAATTCTCATGGCATAGTAGAATTCCATCACAATCTTGACACAATTAGCCACTCCCCAAATGATGGAAATCCCTTGAATTTCCAGTTCCTTACTACCACAAAGAAAGCTACTATAAACATCCCATTCATATTCAAAGTTATAATTGCTATTTGTGAACTTCCCTTCATATTATTTTTATTCACTATTTTCTCTCAATCTTTCTTTTTTGTCCTGTTGCTGTTACATAATCTTCTCCCCCAACCACCTCACCCATCTACTTCAACCACCCCTCCAAGAGTCCCCATTTTGCACTCTTAAAAATTATTTAAGTTAGCATAAAGAAATTTATGTGCATTATTTACTGGGTTAGATATTTAAAATCTCAGTATTAATATTTTCAAAAAAAGTTTTGTTCTTATGAACCCCCTAGAAAAGGTCTCAGTCTCAGAGAGTCACGTCCTTTGAGAACTGCTGCTCTAAAAAAAATGTAGGTCTTATTCCATTTGTATACTGATTTTGAAATTATAGGTGACTCCCATGGCAAGACAAAGGGACATGTGGTATAAATACAAGTGAAAAGTGGATTTTTTCTAGTTTTTTTAACAACGGATAATGGAGAAGGAAAAGAAAATTTGAAATGAGACCAATAATCACATTCCTATAGCTCTATTGATTTTCCATTAAGTAATTCATATATTTATCTGTGATTTGTTTTTAATTTATATATATAATCTTTCCAAGATCCCAAATTTCCATTGGTTTATCTCCAAGTCTTATAAGCTAGCAATTACATGTTTGCCAATATGTAATTACTTTTGTGGTGAAGTATATTATTGATTGCACAGCAATTTAATGTTCACTTGGTAGAGATAAAGATCTCAGTGGTGTCTTCACATGACTCAATTACCCTTTTATTTTTTGTTATATAACAAGATGGATTGCTCTAATTGTTTAAAAAAATTCTAGTTAGAAAAAACACAGTTTATATTATTAGAGAGATAAGGAGAAATTTAATAAAAAAAACCCAAGACATCGATTTTTATGTTGCATTTACAGAAGACAAGAAATGATGATTTTTGCAGTATTGTAATATGTTAGAGCTAAAGGGAGACTTATAGCTAATTCTTCCAGCACACTTTCTCATTTTTAAAGTTTAAGAAATTTAGGCCATTTTGAAAATTAGATGTCCAAGCCACTCAAGTTGAAGCTGGAAATGTATGAAATATAAATAAACATCACTTAGTTATGGTTCATTATTATCATGAATTAACTTATGGACTGATTGAATTTCCTTCATCTCCTCTTCAATATGTATTCATAGAACATGAATACATGATCCTGAGATTTCCATTTTTCTTCCACACATTTGCTTCTTCTATTATTTGAGACTCAAAGATTGCCTCTCTGTCTCTTTCTTCATATACATTCTCCTTCCTGATACTCCTCTACCCCAATAATGTTTTTAAAAAAATTTACTTATTTTTTATTTTGATTTTTTGTCCAAATTATATTTTCTATACATTACTAAAATATTCTTGCTTAAGAGTAAACATAATAACCCCTCCCCCCCAAATATAGATTCTCATAAGAAATAAAGGAAAGGAAAGGAAAGGAAAGGAAAGGAAAGGAAAGGAAAGGAAAGGAAAGGAAAGGAAAGGAAAGGAAAGGAAAGGAAAGGAAAGGAAAGGAAAGGAAAGGAAAGGAAAGGAAAGGAAAGGAAAGGAAAGGAAAGGAAAGGAAAGGAAAGGAAAGGAAAGAGAAAAAAATGTGGTTCAGTCTGTTTTCCAACACCACCAGCTCTGACTCAGGTGGATCACATTTTTTATGATTAGTCCATCACAAAAGCCACTTCCATTTTTTTCCATATTTTTCCACCATGGCTGTTGCTGTTGCTGATTGCAACTCCTTCCATTCATACCTCCCCACTTCCATATGTTATATTTTCTTTCTCCTTTCACTCTGTCCCTCTTATAAAATGTACTGTAGGGTAGCTGAGTGGCATAGTGGACTGATCACTGTCCCTAGGGCCAAGAGGCCCCATGCCTACATACTATCCCTGAGAGCCAGCAACAACCCGGCCTGTGGTCCTGGACAGGCCAGCCAATCCCAGCCCCTTGCAAGAAGTAAAAAAGAAAATGTTATATCTGACCATTCTCACCCATGATCCACCCTATCCTCCATCACTCACATCCCCCCCTTCTCCCTGTGCCCCCTTTCTCCTTTTTACTCTAGATGTCTATACCCCATTGAAGGTTCCCTCATTCCCCCTCACCTTCCCCCCTTTCATATCATTGCAATAGCTCATTGTATATATATATATATATATATATATATATATATATATATATATATATATATACATATATATATATATATGTATATATATATATATATATATGTATATATTTTATAGGAAATATCTTAGCCTATTCCACCTTTCCTTTCTCTTACTCCCAGTACATTTGCCTTTTAACTATTGACTCCATTTTTACAATATATTGTATCTTCAAATTCAACTCTTTCCTGTGCTTCATCTATAAAAGCTCCTTCTATCTGCTCTATTAAATGAGAAGCTCTATATAAATATTATTAGTATCATTTTTCTATGCAGGGATACATGCAGTTCATCATCATTAAGACCCTCATATTTTACCCTTCTCCTCCACTCTATGCTTCACCTGAGTCCTGTATTTGAAGGCCAAACTTTCTGTTCAGCTCTGGTTTTTTCAACAGGAACAATTGAAATTCCCCTGGTATATTGAAAGTCCATCTTTTCCCCTAGAAGAGGATGTTCAGTTTTGCTGGGTACTTGATTCTCGGTTGCATTTACAAGCTCTTTTATGTTCTGGAATATTATTTTCCTAGCCCTATGAGCTCTTAATGTAGTTGGGGCTAAGACCTGCATGATCCCGACTGCAGCTACATTATATTTGAATTGTGTCCTTCTGGCTGCTTGTAATATTGTAATATTTTCTCTTTGACTTGGGAGTTCTGAAACTTGGCTATAATATTCCTGGGGGATGTCTTTTATTTGGATCTCTTTCTGGGGGAGATCAGTGGATTCTCTCAAATTCTATTTTGCCCTCTGCTTCTAGGATATCTGGATAATTTTCCTGTAGGAATTCTTTTAAAATGAGGTCAAGGCTCTTTTCCTGATCACAGCTTTCATGTATCTCAATAATTTTTAAATTATCTTTCCTGAATTTGTTTTCCAGATGAGTTGTTTTTTCAATGAGATGTTTCACATTTTCTTCTAATTTTTCATTCTTTTGGTGTTGAAGTATTGTATCTTGATTTCTTGTAAAGTCATCAACGTCCTTTAGCTCCATTCTATAGCTGAAGGATTTGTTTTCTTCAGAAAGCTTTCTTATCTTTTTCCATCTGGCCAATTCTGCTTTTTTAAGGTATTCTTCTCCTCAATAACTTTTAGAACTGTTTTATCCCTTTGACCTATGCTGGTTTTTAATATGCTATTTTCTACAGCATGTTTTGGATCTCCTTGACTAAGCTGCTGACTACTTTTTCATCTTTTTTCCTGCATCTCTCTCATTTCTTTTCCCAATTTTTTTTCTATCTCCCTTACTTGATTTTTCAAAATCTTTTTTGAGCTCTGTCATAGCCTGAGACCAATTTCCATTTTTCTTGGAGTCTTTAGATGCAGGAGCTTGTATTTCTTCATCTTCAGATTGAGTATTTTGATCTTTCTTGGGATCACAGACAATGTACTTCTCAATGGTGTTCATTTTTTTCTCTGTTTACTCAATTCTCCAGCCTGTGTCTGGTTTGGGGTGCTTTCTGAGTTTTTGAGTATTATTGAGACACCCTCCCTCAAGGATCTCAGACTGCTCTTCTGGTCTTTGAATGACCACAAGCTCACTCCTCTGCCACAGGGCTGAGGTTGGGGGGGGGGGCTATACTGCAATCAGGATCTGAATGTGGTCAGAGCCCCGGAGTTCTGTTCAAGGTACAGAGGACAGACCTCTAAAGTTTCTTTCCATCCCCCTACCTTTGGTGGGCTGAATACTCAAGGCTCAGTTGCCTGGGGGCTCCTGCTTACCTGTTTCTCTCCTGCTTACTGGCTCCATGCCTGCTTTCGTTTCCTGGATCTGGGCTGCTGTGCTGCTGCAGCTGCTGTCATTGCTGAGCTGACTGTGCTGACTGCTGCAACTGCCCTGAGGGCCTGGGCTTCCAGCCCTTGCTCTGGCAGAGGTCCCCTCCACTGATCCTCTAATTTGTGCCCAATGCTCCCCAGGGTGAAGGTCAAGAAACTGCCCCCACTGCTGTGAGTCATGGCTCCCAGGTGCCCTGGGGTTGCTGCCAGGAGGCTGAAGTTTTTTTACTCTGGCTGGCCACCCCTCTAACCCCATGGAGTGGATCCTTTCCACTCTTTTCCAGGTCACCTTGGTCTGGAGAATTGCCTCACTGGATCTTTCTGTGAGTTTTGTCTCTTAAAAATTTAGTTAGAGTCATAATTTTAAGTTTTTTGAAATATTATGGAGAGAGTAACTAAGAGAGGTTCTTCTCCTATCACCATTTTCCCTAATCAACTTTTATAAGAATTTCATAGATTTCATTTACCCATTGCTCTTTGTACAATGATAATAAGAAAAATAACTAATAATGACTCTAATTAGTACTGTTGTAAAGTAATAATAGGTACCAATTTTATTCAGTTCAATAAACATTTAATAAACATGTTCAAGATAAAAAGACAAATTAAAAATTTAGTCCATGCCCTAAAGGCTCTTTTATTCTATTCTTCCTCTGAGAGTCCTTGCTTAATTATGCAACTCTGGACTGATTTTTCACTGAACTGTTAGAAAGCCATGACTAGAGGAAGATGTTAATGGAAAATTATACTGGGGACTTTGAAGAGAGAAAGAAAAGGTCATGAAGGTCATACCTGGATTTTGGGGGAAGAGAAGCATGTGGAGACTAACCACTGAGACATACAAATCACTCTAGAAAACCAACTGCTTCCTGTAGCCTATCATGGAAAGTTAATGGAAAAGGGGGTCCTTCAAGAGGGAAAATGGGAAAAAGGTCTACGTTTTGTTGCTACTGGTAGTTATTCTATATATCCACTTGAAGGAAAAAATGAAATGATATGGAGGTTGGGGATCAGGGGCAGGGATGGCCCCACAATATTATGGCCAGCGGCTATTTGGGGCTTCGAACTTCTTTGACTTTTCAAAAATAAATTATCTACCCAGTGATGCTTTTTAAAAATGTTTTGTTTGATCTCCCTAACTATATTATATCTTCTTGAAGATAGGGATTATGTTTTAGCCTGTTTATTCACTCCTCTTGTTAACCCCTCCACCATTATGGTGGAGCTAGGTGGCATAGTTTGAAGGGCCTGGAATCCTACAGATTTATTATTTTGAGTTCACTACTAGCTTCAGATGCTAGTTGTGTGACCTTGGACAAATCATTTAACTTTTTTTTATAATTTTTTTTTGCAAGGCAATGGGGTTAAGTGGCTTGCCCAAAGCCACACAGCTAGTTAATTATTAAGTGTCTGAAGCTGGATTTGAACTCAGGTACTCCTGACTCCAGGGTCGGTGCTCTATCCACTGTGCAACCTAGCCACCCCATTTAACATTTTTTTGCCTCAGTTTCCTTGTCAATAAAATGAACTGGAGAAGGAAATGGCAAACTACTCCAGTATTTTTGCCAATAAAAAACCCCAAATGGGGTCACAAAGAATTGGACACAACTGAAAATAACTAAATAATGAATACTGGTATGATTCTCAACAGTACCAGCTCAATAAATATTTGATTTGTTTGGGACTTTTAATCATATACACCTTGTTTTGAAAGCACTAACTCTTTCCTTAGTGTATGCCTTATCTTTCTAAGGATATCAAATGAAGAAAGTGTTTTGCACAGTTTCTTAGCACAGTAGGTACTAGATGTGCTTTCATCATCATCATCATTATCATCATTATCATCATCATCACCATCATCATGACCATTATTATTATTATTATTATTATATTGTAAAAATCCAAGGACTTTGAGTTTAGAGATGGAAGAGACCTTAGAAATTACTCATCCCAGGGCAGTTAGGTATGCAGTGGTTAGAGCACTAGCCCTGGAGTCAGGAGGACCTGATGACCTTAGGCAGGTCACTTAACCCCTTTGCTTTGTAAAAACAACAAAAAAGAAACTACTCAACCTAACCTCCCAATCTTCATTGATGAGTAACCTGAGGCAGAAAGAAGTTAAGAGGCTTGCCAAGGGACATCCAGATGGTAAATAAAGGACTGAGGTAGAATTTGATTTCAGATCAAGTACCTTATTTATACTGTGCTATGCTAAACCCTGGGAGGACAGGGACCATTCCTTCAGTTTCTTTTGTAAATTTATCAGTGCCATTCATGTAGGAGGGGTTCAATAGATATTGATTTATTAAATGAATGAATGAGAGAATTAATATAGTTTTACTATATAATCTTTTTGCCAGTTACATCCAGAGATGTTCCTGTCTAGTGGTATTATTTTTTATATCTACTTTGTTATATGATTAATGGATTCCTAAAAAGTTACATACAGCAATTCATAAATCAAGAATTTGCTCTTGAAAGGAATCCAAATTGAATAATTTTTGGTCAAGTGAATAATCTCTAAACTGCAACCAGTCAACATAATCAAAATAGAAATCATCCTTCATCTCCAAATCCATTCCTTTCCTCATTCCCTTTTTTCTTTTGAGGACAAAACCGTTTTTCTAGCTCCTTTGTTTACAAACTAAGCCATTCTGGTCTCCTCCCTTGCTTTCACCCTACAAAACCAATCAATTGCCAAACTGTTGATTCTATCTCTAAATGTTTCACATCTGTCTTTTTTTGTCCACTCACAGGTCATCATTCTGGGTCAATTTCCCATTATCCCTTGTTTGGACTAATGGCACAACTTCCTAACCTGTCTCTGTTCTTTGTCTTTTTCTCTCTCTCAATCCATTTTGCATTCTTTGGCCCAAAGGATATACCTGTGGAACAAATGTGACCATGTCACTTTCCTACTCAAAAAGACCAATGGTTCTCTTTTTCCTCCAGAATAAAATACAAACATCTCTGGTTTTTAAAGTTCTCCACATTCTGATTCTAGTCTGTATTTCGAGACATTTCTTAATCTTAATCGTTATCATAGTTCACATTTAGATAGTACCTTAAATTTTCCAAAGTCCTTTACATGTGTTGTCTTATTTGCTCCTCACATAACCCTGTAGGTTAGTTGATATAATTATTGAGGAAGTTTAGCATCAGGTTAAGTGACTTATTTAGGGATCACATAGGTAGGTCTTCTTGACTCCAAGTCCAAGATGACTCCTTAGGTCACCTCCCTATTTTAATTACTCTCCTTCATGTGATCTATAGTCTAACCAGATGAGTCCAATTGATCATCTTCACACATGTTTCTGTACTTTTGCATAAACAGTTCACCATTACAGTAGAAAATTCCTTCTTCATTTCAGCCTCTCAAAATTCCCAGCTTCTTGAATCCTTGACTAAAGAGTCATATCCCCTGTAAAATTTTGGATGATGCCCACAGCTATTAGTGACCTTCCTCAGAATAGCTTTGTATTTGCTTTATGCTTCTCCAGTTAGGAATAAGCTCCTTGATGTCAATCACTCTTGTGTCTTTGTGCTTTTATCTTTGGTGCCATAGTATAGGTCCTGGTCCATTTCGGGTGCTTAGTAAAAGCTGGTGTATTTACTAATTAATTATTTTCCTCTTTTGTTAATGAAATCTCTCATTATTAGAGGTATATTTCATGGAATGGTACTATACAGTTCTCAGCTTAAGCTGCATCTCTTCATTTTTGTATTACTTTATAAAACCACTCTGCCATATGTTGAGTCCCTGGGAACATAAGTTGTGTCAACCACTGATGTGGGGAGAAATTCTATTTATAGTTGAGGGTTTCTTCCTTCTATAATATAGAATTAAAATTCATCCTCACATCAGCATATCAAATTAACCTTGTTTATATGCTTTTTAATTAGTTGTAATTAAGAAACACTCTCAAACCATTTGTGCCTAAAGGGAACCTTACATGAGATGGTAGAATGGTTCTTAAAACACAGGATTTTTTTTGATTTTATATTTGTAAAGGAAGCAACACTGGGAAGCAACACTCATTTTCTTATTTTCAACAAAAAAGTTTGTTTTTAAGATTAGGTGGGAAATGCAATGATCCTGGTTTTAGAACTGCAGGCACCTTGGAGATTATATAGTTCAAAAGTTTTTAACCTAGTGTCTGTGATCTTATTTTCTCAATATTTTGATAACTTTATTTCACTATAATTGAATTCTTTTGGAATCTAATGTATTTTCTTTGATGCATTCTAAAGCATTGATTTGAGGGATCCATAGATTTCTCCAGACCTCCAAAGGGTCCAACACATAAAAAGTATTAAGAGCCCTCCTGCTAGTCCAATTTCCTTGTTTTGCAGGTGAGTAGAGTAGAAGTTACATGGCTTGCTTATTAGACATTGCACAGGCTGCATGGCAGAGGCAAGATATGAACACATGTCTTCTAATTTCAAATTCCAGTGCTTTTAACCACAATACCCCAATGCCTTCTAGTGGTTGCTTGGTAATGAATATGTGGCTCAAGGCTTGTGGACAGGACTGATCTATATGAAAATCATTATAAGCAAATGTGGGAATAGACTGCAATAAAGAAGTGAAGAAGTAGTTTAAAATGTTTAAAAGTTGGACCCAAAACATTTGAAGTGTTTGATCCTGCCCTTGCAAAAGAAAAGTATGCCTCAAATCAGTCTGATTCATTTCATGATCCGATTAAGAATCATAAAAAGCTAGAATATAAAATAGCTAGAAAATAAAAGGGAATAAATAATTCAATTTGTATTTAGCACAGTTTCTTAAAGGAATTGGAAATGGAAGGACTAAAATATATTTTGACTTATAGGAGATGAACTTCTTAAATCGAGAGAATATCTAAGGTACTTAACTGAAAAGTGATTGCAAAGTAAAAAACACTTTTAAAATCCTTCCTTTCCTCTGGAGCCCTGGCACAAGGCCCTAGGACAAGACCTGGATGGGAAGCAGAAAGAACTCTTAAGTAGGTCAAATGAACACATTGGTTTTGCATCCCTGGCACACTTGCCACCTTTCATCTGGATTATCCTATACTGCAGAGAGAAGAGAGGTATGATAACCCTAGGATGCAACTGCCTATTTCAGACCTGGAAATGGCCATGCTTGATTTGGCAAAACCAGCTGTGGAACGTTCAAGACACATTTTGAGAAATATTTAGAGGGCTGGCAACCTTAGAAAATAGACAAATGATCTCGTGGAAATTCCTGTCAAATTTGCTCGAGGAAAAGATCTGAAGTGTCTTGAGTGATTGTAGATTATTACTCCAGGGATCTGTAGTGATGTATCACAGACATAATTTGTTACTGGTTATTCATATAAATGACTTTTTTTGTTTTATTTTATTTCCTGTATGTATGATCAAAATTACTGATGCATGGAAAAATTTGGATCAGTAGTTTAAACTGAGGCAATGTTAAACTAAATTCCTTTCTACTTCATAAAATACAAGCAACAGATTATTAGTTTACTTAAAAATTAACTAGTATTCTATTTAAGGATTTTTATTTAATTGTTTAGAATAAATGTTTCACAAATGTGTGTGTGTGTGTGTGTGTGTGCTGCTTCAAATTCCACACACACTAAGAAGTAGAAATAAAGACAAATCATTTTCCCAGAGCCATTAAAGAAGGGTTTTTAAAGGAAAGGGGTTATCATCCTAAATCATAACTAGGGTAGGGTGATTAGGATTTTGCCCAAGGGTACCAAAATTTAAAAGCTTTTTATAGTATTTGAACTCCTTCAGAGGCATTTGTCCTTAATTAGCAAGTATAATTAATTAAAGTAGGAAGCTACTAGATGGCACAATTCCTACTCATTCTCCCCACCTTTACAGCATTTACTTTTTAAAAAAAGTTAATTTGAAAATCCTTTTTGGGCTGTTTGCTTTGAGTTCCATAACTTTTTATTATTGTTCTGTCAGCATGTTCATAGTTTTTCTTGTTTAGTGATGATATGCTGGAACCATAAGTGCAATTGGTGTCATAACTTCTAAACTTTTTCCTGCAGAAAAAGACTCAGAGTATCCTGAGAAAATGGAAACAACTGAGATTCAACTAGCATGATGCATATATGTTTGTTTACATTTTTATATTAAAAAAACATTGGCAATTCATTTGAGTAATTCATGAAACTTTAATTATATGCCCAGTCTTATAAGATTATTGCCATTTTATTAAATATTTATGAGGTATCTAAACATTATGCTTACTGTTTTTCTAATGTACATTATGAGAAAGTTAATATCAATATATTTATGTATGACTACTTATGACTACATTATTTTAATTATATAACTTATTAACATAACAATTGATACATAAAAATGTAATCAAGATACCTAGTTGCCTTTCCAAAGGCAAACACAAAGAAGTCTCCCAATATTAGATGTCCAATTTAGGGCAACAAGTAGATTATATATATAAGCTCATAAGTTAATGATCCATGATTTCATTTTAAGTTCTCAAACTTCCTGCCTTATCTTTCTAGAATATGAGGAATTGCCATGCTTGCTATGATAGTGGGTATCTCAATCTTCAGTATGATTTTCTCATTGAACAGTGTTATCAGGGAGGATTTTGATTTTATGATTGTTTTGATACCATGAATCAAGCTGTCACTTATAAATAATGTTGTTTGTATTAGGGAAAGACTGATATAAATAACTAGTAATTGTAAAGCAAAACCTAGAGGAACACATTCCTAGCTAATTACTTACTGGAATTTCCTGCTCAAAAGTCCATGATATCAAGAAAGTTAAGCAGGGATACTTAACTAAATGAATAACAAAACATTAAATGTGTACTATATGCTGAGTTATGTAGTGAAACTAGTAGAAAATACAGAAAGTAAAAACAAAATCTGACCTCAGGGAGGTTACATTCTTTTTTTTTTTTTTTTAACAATATGTGTTTGTTTTTTTTATTTAAGGCAGTGGGATTAAGTGATTCACCCAAGGTCACACAGCTAGATAATTATTGAGTGTCTGAGACCAGATTTAAACTCAGGTCCTCCTGACTCCAGGGCCAGTGCTCTATCCACTGTGCCATCTAGCTGCCCTGGCTCTATTATGTCTAATAGTTTTACATTTAATGCAACTTGCATGAAAATAAAAATAAATAAATTAATGAGATGAAGATCCTAGAGACAACAGGGAGTCCCTGGAATTTATTGAGTAGAGGAATGGCATAAACAGACCTTTCTTTTGAGAAGGGACTTGAGTCAGGGAGGCAAATTATTAGTCTACTATTCTAGTTCCTGTATTGGAGGTATTGGACTAGAGTGATGACTGTGTGATTAGAGAAGGGGACAGATGCAAGTGATGTTCTGGAGGCAGGAATAACAAGATTTGGTAAATCATATTTTGGTATTGAAAGTGACAAGTTGAAGATGACTCTGAAGTTGTGAACTAGGGTGATTGGAAAATGTGGTGTTCCCCTTTTGAGTGAAATGGAATTTTGGAAAAGGGTTGGGTTTGCATGGGAAAATAATACAATGATGTTTGCTTTGAAAATCACAATTCTTTTATGCCTCATCATCCTAGATAACACTGTCTCACCAAAAATGAAAAGCAAGGAAGAGAGTCTCCTATTGTATGCAGATCCTAGCCTCTAAACAGCAGGTACAGCAATGATGAAGGTGATCTGCCAGGAAGGAGATATATAGGGTATATTGGGTAGGATATGCAATTTACCCAATAACATCTGCATAACCATATGAAACTACCTGTGCTGCTATGGGTGCTGGGTAGTAGTTAGGTTAGAACTGTTCTGGGAAGCTAGCAAAGGCTGAAAAGGTGAGATATTAGTATGTATCATAGGAGAGGAAGGGAAAAGAGTGAAGAAATGTTGGGAGAGAAGAATATTTGTGGTTTATTTAGTTGGAGAAGAATGACATGATTTGCTAACATAGGAATAATGGGAAAATACTGATGCTCTCATCTTCATTTTGATTGATCATCTTCCTGCCTGAGAAGGACAGAAGTCTATATAGGTCAAGTGAGTCAAAGCATCACTACAATTTGACTACCATCTTCCTTTAGTTTTTGATGGAGACAACCCAAGTCTAAAAACCTTGGGAATAGCAGTATCCTCCAAATACCAGCTATATTTCCAGGTCAGTCCCACCATCCATCATTAAGGGAGGTCACTGTGGAGGAAGGACCAACAGTCCTTTCAAATGGTTCAATATCATTAATTGATATGTTTTTATTAATAAATTAGTAAATTTTATTAAAGAAAATTTATTCTCATTGTTTGTCTCTGCATCCCAAAGAACCAGGGAACTCTTCCATCTAACTTGTAGCCAAAACCTTAAGTGTTATTTCTCCTTTTGAATATGAGCTCCTTGAGAGTAGGGCCTGTCTTATTGTTTTATTTGGATCCTAAATGTTTAGCACAATATTTTGCACAGAGAAAATGCTTAGTGTTTCATTCATACATTCATCTACATTATACATCTCCATCATAGCTATGAGAGTATATACACGTGCATATGTATACATATACATGACACACATCTTTATATATGTATGCATGTGTGTATAGAGGCATGTATGCCTGTATATATGCATTCATAAAGCAGCTAGTTGGTGTAGTGGATAGCAAGCTGAACCAAGGTATCAGGAAAGTACAAGTTGAAATCCAACCTCGTAGACTTACTAGCTGTATATAAACCTGGATAAATTACTTAACTTCTATTTGCCTCAACTTCCTTATCTATAAAATGCAAATAAGAATAGTCACTATCCCACAGAGTTGTGACAAGAATAAAATGAGTTATTTTAAAAGTATTTTATAAACCTTAATTGCACTACATAAAGACTTTATTATTATTATTATTAAAAGTTAAGCACACAATGGCTTAAGCATGGGAATAAGGTTTGAATCTATGATTTCATTGGTATTGGGATTCCCAGATAGAGAAATTCCCCTCTATCAATCCTGGTCAGCACTTTCTCTTCAACTTAGAGTCATAAGAGTTGCCTAGAGTACATTGAAAGGTTAAGTGATTTGATCAATATGTGTTAGACTTAAACAAATTTATTTGACATGCATTTATCATTTCTCCCTTCTCATGTCACCATCAATAGAACAACAAAAAAGAAACAGAGTCCAGTAAATGAAACCTGACTCTTTGTGACCCCTTTTGTGGTTTTCTTGGCAAAGATGTTGGATAAGTTTGCCATTTTCTTCTCCAGCTCATTTTATGGATGACTATGTACACATTGACTATGTACAAATATGGCACCTTTCATTCCATATTCTGAGACCATCCCAATCTGGCAGGAGGTGAGTCTGGTGTTGCATCTTCAATGAACTTTACTAATAGTGTATTATTGTACTGATTGGAGATCTAACATCCTAGTATAAGTTATTTTAGTGCTGCTCACCTCACTCTATATTATTACCCTTCATTTCTCTATTCTTCCTAAGTCTCCATGACTTAAGAAAATGTCTTTACAACATCTAAGTCTGTAATTCAGAAAGTGAACCTGGCTATTTACAGAAGGAATCTGGCTTTCTTCGGAATAAAGAAGGCTCTTACGGGCTTGTGCTTTAGTTCGGGTGAATAATCACCTTTCCCTAAACAGAGGGTTTTGCTTCCAAACCAATGAAAGAACTTAACAAAGAATATTTAGTACAAGAATAATATGGAACCAAAGTCCAAATGGAATGCTAAACACCCTGAGTAAATCTGTAGAAATTGTCAATTTTTCTTCTCTAAATGGGGCTTGCTCTTTAACAACTTGACTTATCAGTAACATGGATTTTAATATTACATCCTTTTTTTCATTTTTTTAGCTTGGTATCTTAAAACTTGCACTTTAATCACATTTAAAAGCCACAAGCTCTGTTCTTGTCCCTCTGCAATGAGCAGCATTGGCAGCTCGTAGATAGCTTCTATTTCTACTCAGCCAGAACAGAACCAAGGATAAGGATTATTTTTA
Source organism: Macrotis lagotis (assembly GCF_037893015.1). Lineage (NCBI taxonomy): Eukaryota > Metazoa > Chordata > Mammalia > Peramelemorphia > Peramelidae > Macrotis > Macrotis lagotis. The sequence goes on along the minus strand of NC_133663.1, from coordinate 78,287,077 downwards.
TAAATATGTAATTATGAATTTTTGTCAGATTCTGATTAATAATTCATCCCCAACTTTTATAACATTAAATCATGAATTCCAAACAACTGAGATACTCAAAATTTGATATTTAAGGAGATTAACAGAAATATTGGGTATATGTTTCAGGTTTCAGAGACTTCTAATATTAGAACAGCATAAAATAAATTTTTACTATGAATATTTAGAATCTGGTAAAGTAATTTGTACATCAATAGTTCAATAATATGATCTCACTGAGGTGGATACTCCAGTGGAGTAGACTGCAATTCACTTTTGTACAATTTCTGTCCGTATCTTTACAGAACTTACCTAAAAGGAATACATTCATCAGGTTGCATCATCTAGATCTTTTAACAAGCCTGAATTATAGCAGAACTTTTGGACTATGTATTTTCTTCCTTTGCTCTAACTATGTGACACAACTGTACCCTTATTCAAGCATACATCCAACAGTTTATTTCATTACCCTTTTTGTAAACAATTTTTTGTTGGATCATTGCTTTCATAAAGTTTCCCATGTATTCTGATTACTCAAAGAGTTATCAACAATTGTAATTCTTTGGAGGATGTGGTAATTCATGACTCATATACATGTATCATCATGGGAAAATATGTTAATTTTAAAATTATGTGTCTGTATCTCAGAGAAAAGGATGGGTTATCAAAAACAATCCTGTTCAATTTTTCCTGACTTATTGTCCATTCACTCATTAGGGTATATGTATTTATCACCAGTTCTGTTGGTTGTCTATTCAAACATTCTTCATGATTTTCCATTTTTGCGATTTAATTGTACAGAATTCTTATGAATGATTATAAACAAAATTTACAAGTATCTAAAATATTCCAGGGCTTGATGTAACTGACCCAATGTCACACATAGATGGTGAAGTCCTCCAGATACTGATGTCAGGAATCCCTCATCAGATTGGAGGGTCTTATGAAATTAGTTGCAAAATTTCCCTACTTACTCACCCTCTGCAATAGTTGTTGACATGCAGTCTAATGGTCTCCATGGTGCTTTTTTTTGCAAAGGTTTTTCATGAAAAGTTTAACCTGAAATGACCAAGAATCTCACAATGATATTTCTTCTTGCCTTTCAATGCAAGATATTATTTTGATATATAATGCATGACAATTGTTCCAAAATAATTATTTACCCATTTAAGAAGAAATTGTATATTATCATTCTATTTACCTGAAGCTTGCTTCTATCTTTTGTTTTATTTATAAATATAGAGAACATCAAGACTTCATAATAATACATCCATTCCTTGTTCAATAGATAAGGCTCTCAGATTTAGAATGCCCACAACTGAGTTAATGCTTATCTAAAAAATCTTTGTAATTCTTAGTAACTTCTGTCTCCTTTTCTGCCATGTTACTACAGTCTTACAAAAGGGAAAATAAGTCACATAGGATTGAGGAATAGTTTGCATTTTTCTTTGTTTTATGGATTGGCATTGCTAAATAATCCCTAACCAAATGATTATTGACTGATTAGAAGTTCTATACTTAACTAGGCTGATCCTTGAGAAGTAGACATAATCATTTACCAGAACCAAACTCACAGATTGTCTAGCATGGTAGAATTCTTCAGAGATGGCATAGCTGTTAAGTTTCCCAATCATTTTATGCTTAAATGAACAATTGAAATAAGCTTTTACATATTATTTTCTCACATATATATGTATACATATATATATATATAATATATATATTATATATATATATATATATATATATATACTTATATGCTTTTAAAGAATCTTATTGAAAAACATGTCCAAATATTTTAAGAATGGATGGTTATTGACATTTGGGCATCCAGCTACTCTGTGGCTAAATTCTGTGGTTAAGACCCAAAACCTTTATTGATTTAAAATAGAAAGCAACATTACCTGCCATCTCTAACCACCACCCCTTTAATTCTTCCTTCATAAAACTTAGTAGTATGGAATCCATTTTTAATACAATATTCCTTTGGAGGTTAGAGGCAAGGAAAATGTGCCTTTGCAGTGGAGAGTGGGCAGGGAGATAGATTAGTTCTCTATTTACTATAGTTGTTATCATCATCATTATCATCATCATCATCATCACCATCATCACCATCATCATCATCATCATCAATTAGGAGCAGTTAGGTGGTACAGTGAATTAAAGTACTAGATCTGGAGTCAGGAAGACATTAGTTCAAACCTGCCCTCAGACACCTACTAGCTATGTGACACTTAACCTCTCTATTTGCCTCAGTTTTCCTATTGGAAAATTGGAACTGTTGTAAGGATTAAATAAGATAATATTATAAAGCACTTAGCATAGTGTCTATTACATGGTGCTATATAAATGTTATTATTATTATTTTTACCTCTCCTCTTCAGATTTTTAGCTTTAAAATATATGATGGATTTAGAGCTCAATGAGATTTTACAGATGATTTAGTACACATTATTTTACAGGTGAAGAAAATGAAGCTCATCAAGATAAAAGCGACTTGCCCAAAATAAGGTGACAAGTTTATTCTAAGTTCTCTAAAGATAGAAATGTTTTTTCTAGCTATTTGTTTCTGGAATGATTGTAGTGTCAGCTCAATGTCAAGAGGTGTGCAAGGGAGGAAATTCAAGGGTGATTCTGAGCATCTATTATATATTGTAGACAACTACCTGAAACAGTGGATAGAGTGCTAATCTTAAAGTAAGGAAGACTTGAATTCACATTCTAATTTAGCTGCATGTCACTGGGTGCCTATCATTTAACCTTTGCTTGCCTCAGTTTTCTCATCTATAAAAATGATAAATATAAACCACCTAGGGTTGTTGTGAGGATAAAATGAGATAATATTTGTAAATAAATATTTATAAGCCATAATGTGCTATACAATGATGGCTATTGTTATTATTACATGCAGAGTTTCATTCATAGTGAAAACAGACTGACTTGACTGGAAACTTCTCAGAATAAAAAACAAAAAGCAAAAAGCAACCAACCAGTGCAGTTAGATGGCCCAGTGGCTACAGCACTGGCCCTGGAGCCAGGAGGACCTGAGTTCAAATCCATCCTTAGGCAACAAATGCCTAGCTGTGTGACCTTGGGCAAATCACTTAACCCCATTGCTTTAAATAAATAAAAAAAAAAAACAAAAAACAATAACAAACAAAAAACCCAACCCAATCATAGCTTGATAATCTTGATATCGTGATTTACCACATCCAACAAATCTCTGTAACACTAACAGCCCATGTTTGTAGCACTTTGCATATAGTGTTATAGACATCTTGATGTAATTTTATAATTCAAGTTTTGTATTGTATCATATCTTACTTCCTCCTCATAATTGTGTTAGGAGGATGCAAGACTAGGATCAAAGAATTAAGATTATCTAAACAAAGCTGTTGAGTTTTCATTTTTCCTGATTTCATGTCCAAGATTTCATCTGTAAGATCACCTTGCTGAATTGTCTGAATTGTGAAGATCTCAGATCTCAAGTCATTCATTTTGAGATTTGTTGATTTTGCTGAGGTGGGATGGAAATGGGGAGGGAAATTTGACTTTAAATGAATCTTTTCTCTTGAAATTTTACCATTTGGATAAGCTATAATTATTCAAATCCTTTTAATTTGGAATGTTGATAACTATTATTGGAATCATTTAGATTAAGCAAAGGAGCAGCATAAATAAGATTGTAGAGGATAAGTTAAGGTACTTAACTAAATTCACTTTTAAGAACTTTAAAAAAAACCTTTTATTACCATATATTTGCATACAGTATACCTGCTAAAATGTTTCATAATAGATTTTTATAGTTTTAAAAAGATGCACTTTCCTAAAAAAGGCAAACAATAGAAAAATAGAGAAATTACAAAATGATCATTGGCACTGAAAAAGGGTATTTCAAATTATATTTTAAAAAATTCATCAAATCTTCAAATGAATACTTCTCCAATAGGGTATCACATTCAAGACTGTATTTTAGGTAAATGAGGTTATTTGTTATTTTTGGCTTCTTCCTCCTACCAAAACCCCTCTGCCTGTATTTTTTCTAAGCCTCCCCATGCTTCTTCCCACTCTGTCCTCTGCAAGGAGATTTTTGTATTACTAAGTAAAAATCACTTTTTCTCCATTACAAAGGATTCTTGCATTCTGTACTTTGGGTTCTCTACTAGCCTTGTTAAGGAGATTACTCCCCTTCTTCAATAGAACTAGGGTTATAATTTGTAACATACAGATTTTCTGACAATTGGCAATTGTGCCTCATTACATATTTTACACAATGCACAGAAGGTGTACTTTGAAAATAGCATTATATTGATCATCTATAATTCTAAAGAGAGATATAGATGATATATACATATACTTATTCACTGTGTAATATTATAATTGATCCACGATTGAAAGGAAAATTCTTTTTTTTTTTTATTTTTCAGTCAATTGAAGAGGCAAAATTCACGATGGAAAGAATGAAAAGGATTTTATTATAAGTATGTCAAGTTAGCAACATGTTGCTGATTGATCACTGGAGATCAGCTATAACTTCAAGTTTTTTAAGGTAAACTTTAAGACATTTCAGCAAAAGAGGTAGAACCCTTGTATCTCAGTTCCTTCCCAAGGTAGCAAGAACACAACAATTTGCAGGTAAAGCAACAACAACAGATGATTAAAAAAAAAAGACACAAACTTGGTGACTCCTTCCCCACCAGAACCTCCCATAAAATTGATTGATTAGCTGGGTTGGGAACAATGAGATGCTGAGGCAACACAACTTTCAACAATCTCATCATTGTGGTTTCTTCCTCAGTTTTTTCATCCTGTGTGATGTTTGTCTCTGCCCTCCATCATGTCTCCATAAAAGCTACATTCAAAGAACTGAACACCGTCAAACAGATCATTTGTATAAGTATTAAAATAAGGTATAAATATTAAAAAAACCAAGTGAAGCATATTGACAGCCCATCTTTTATACATTCTTAGCCCATTAATGATTTTTCAATGATTATTTTCCATGGTGACGTCTTTTATCTTTTATCTTGATACAAGTCATGAAAGCTAGTATTTTCTGTCCACTTACCATGGATTTCATTCTTACTTATTTGGTCTTTTGCAATTTAGTTTCTTCATAGATTAGGTATTCCATGATTTCCCCACACATAGTATTACCAGAATGGGATATTGGTGTTAAAGTTGTCCTTTGTGAAAAGTAGAATCTTAGGATCAATAAAAGCATGGTATAATTTCCCAAATACAACTTGGTTCATTCTTCTCTTTAAAGAGAATGAAGGATAAGAAGATCTCTAGAGCTCAGGAGGACTAGAGAAACAAGGTGGCTAATTAGATTTAATTGCCTGTTTGATAATTTAATTTCTTCTTGTGGAGCACCCTCTATTTCTGTTAAGGTGTGGTTGAAATGTGCTAATTTTCCAATTAAAGACAACTGATCTGATAACATTTTTTTTTTAATTTTGAAAGCAGGGAAGCCTACAGAAAAAAATAAAAAAATTAACCCTTGCTTACAAACTGTTAGTAATTAAATTCTTATTATGAACCAGGTATGTCTATTAGAAACTTAGTCACAAGTGTTAGACAAAGGTGTAATTTTCCATAAGAATGGGAGAGATCAAAGATTCAGTGATCTGAAGGATTACACAAACAATACTTTTGTGTTCCTGCAAGTTTAATATTTAATTGGTGCATGCAAAAAGTGAAATTTGGTCTTCATCTTAGGGAAAATAATGAAAGAATGGCGGAATTGAATCTCTACTCTCAAGATTATGAAAGAAGATTTTTAAAAAAAGAGATAAAAGAAAGAACAAAAAAATATGAAGAGGTAGCTGGATTGGAGGGTAGAAGGCAATAGACCATTTGGACATAAATAACATCTTCACAACCCTCATAATTGAAAGAACTTTCTAATAGTTAAAATTGATCATTGCATGAAAATATAATTTCTTGTGTCTCATAGAATAATAGAAGATTCAAAGAGTTCATATAGCAACAGAGGGAAAAGATAAATTATTTCTGATGACATTGCTGAGGGTAAGTATATTGTTTTTGTCTAACTGGTAATTGATAGTAGAGACTAGTGCCAGAAAAAAATATGAAAAGTATAGAATGAATTGATAAGACTTGGTTAAAATTCTAAAGATCTCAGCAATCATAGGAACATATATTTGGAACAGTAAGCAATGTTAAGTGCCATCCAACTCAAATGTTTTTCATTTTTCAGATGAGGAAAACGAGGTGTGGAGACAATGAATGATTTGTCCAAGTTCACCCAGATGGTAATTTGTGTAGGCAGCATGTTAACCTGGGTACTCTGATTCCATACTAGTTTATATTGTTCCATGACGGTACAGTTCATGTTTTGTTTATTATTAAAGCAAGAAAATGTAAAGAACTGACAAAAGAAGAGTGGATTTGGGAAGTTAGTGGCCAACTAAAAAGATGATCCTGATAATAGAATTTGGATTTTTAGTTTCTGGCATAAAATAATCTCGGTGGGTTTGAACATGGAATGGAATAAATGTAATTAAAATGGGCAGAAATAAATTTTCCATCAGTAAATCCAGTTCAATGGAGAGTTAGATATTTTCTCTATCATCTCTGTCTTCTGATTCCATAGAGTGAAACAGGCACAAAATAAGAAGAAATTAAGTTATAATTAATGAGAGCACATTTAAGAAGAGGGCTATATGATTTCAGTTATTTATATTAAAATGTATGAAGTATTGTTAATATGCAAGTAAATCAGAATGCTTAATTCAAGAAGAAAAATTTTTACTTCATATTCATCCTTGGTGGGATGAGATTCATCATGGAATTTGGGTCTCAAAAGTTCACAATTTACTTTAAAGGAATAGAACAGATAAAAGTGGTTGTAGAATAATGTAGAATCTTTGTTTTTTATTTCCTTTTTGGACTTTTGTTGTAATGTCACAATCATTTTTGAATGTTTACCTCCCCTATCCCCTACTTAATATCCTTGGTGATAGCTTTAATAAGAAATATGGAGAGAAAAGGAAATTCATCAAAATTAATCAATACATCTAATGAGTCTAACATTTTATACAAGTGTCCCTAGTTCCACATGTCTAATGAAGAGAAGGAAGTAATTTTTAAAAACTCTTCTTTGGATGCATGCATTGTTCTTATTTTGTTTGTTCTTTCCTCGCCCCAGGTTATCTTTCTAAACTCATTGAACATTATTTGCCCTTCTACACTACAGGGTATGGTTTTTTTCTCTGATCCTCACACACAACACTCTATCTCCTATCTCTTTGTCTTTCATTGGCCATCCCCGTGCCGGTGAACTCTTCTTTTACTTTTATCTCATTGTATTTTCCTCTATTCCAATAAGTTGTAACTCAGGTACCATCTTTTTCATGACACTTTTTTGATGCTCAGAACTGCTAATTATTTCCCTCTGTTATAATGTATCAGTGGACTGATGTCTCATAGATATATCTTCACCAATAATGAGGATAACAAGCAATGTGTGCTCTCTCATTTTTGTGAGGTTTCTATTCTTCCATGATATCTTATCTAATGTACAGAAGGCTCTTTGTCTAGTTCTCATTGTATAGGTAACGAACTTTAGCTACCCATCTGTTTTCCTTTGTTCTCACAATATAACCAGCACACCTACCTCCTTAATTATTGTTCCTTGGGATAACATATTTATTCCACTTCTTGCTTAAAAGTCATGATTGCATTGTATTGATGCAACTTGAGATGTGGAGGATGACTGTGAATTGGTAGCCCTGGGGAACCAGTGATGTCCTCAAAGGAAACAGGGGGATCTGGAATAGGGATGAGTTGGAATAAGGAAAAAGATAATGATCTGTTTTGCACTTTCTGAGTTTGAGTTGCTTGTGGGAACATTCAGTTGGACATACTTAGGATTATAGCTCAGAAGAGAGATAAGGGATGGATATATAAATCTGGGAGTTATCTTAATAAATAACTTATGAGATCACTATTTAAAGGGTATAAAGAGAAGATGCTTTCACTTTGGCAAATTCCTTTACTTTGTTATAGAGTATTGATAATGATTCAGGATAATACTGAGGAGCAGTCAGACAGGTAGAATTAAAACTAAGAAATATCAATGTCATGAAAACCTAGAGAGGAGAAAATAAATTTTTAGAAATCTCCTTTTTCAACTTAGCACTTTTTCATCCTTCTCTTTTCTTTCTGGACTTTAGTAGGCCTGACGGTCATAGACCATTCTATACTTTTGTAGTCATCTTTATTTATCCATTCTTTCTTCCACTTTCTAAATATAGATTGCAAGACCCCTGAGAGCAGGGACTTTTTAATTTTTTTATCTGTGTCACCTTGTAGAGGACCAGATACAATCTGAATTCATTTATGGATTTCCTGTAAAGGAAAGAAAAGCAGGATCTATCTAAGGATAACAAAATGGAGCTATAGTGAATGGATAGAGTGATGAAAACAGAACCAATTAATAAATGAATTTTCATTAAGCACCTACTACATTTCAAGAGAGGCAGATAGATGGTGTAATGTATAGAGCTCCTGTCTGGAAGTAAGGAAGATCTGAGTTCAAATCTGATCTTAGACCCTTACTAACTTTATGGTCTTTGGCAAGTCACTTGGTTAACCTTGATTGCCTCACATCCTGGACTATTTCCATTTGCCCCAATTATTAGCCAACCACTGGACTTGGCTGACTCTGGAGGAAAAAGTGATATTTAGTGCATCCCCCTCAATCAAATCCAAGTCACATGCACATCATGGCATCCCCTCCTTGATGTCATGGCTTTCTTTGAAAATGAAGGTCAAACATCATCATCATCACTATTTTTCAAACATTATAAATAATAAGTATTGGGGACACAAACATAAAGAATGAAATAACCATTTGAGTTTTTTCATTAATCCTAGGAATTTCTTGGTTTATCTTTCATACTCTGATTTAACCTAGTAACATCTATGTGTTGTAAGTGTAAACTTGAGCAGCATAATTGTCAAGTTTTTCCTTTTCAGCTTTTCTTTTTCAAGTTGTAGGATTGACAAAAACATTTGCCTTCTTCCCTTGTGCTCATTGATAGATTGCTCTCTTTAGTAGGCTAATAAGGTTGCATTCTAATAGGAAAGATAACAAATACATATTATATATATATATATATATTTATAATAAAGTAAAGGTTAATAAAAATACAAAGCAGTTAAAGCCAAGATAGTTTTGAGAGAAGTTCCTTGATGTTACAGGATTCATCTTAATGAAAGAGAAGAATTTATTGAGACAATGAAGGAATTCATTCCAGCCCCAGGGATGGCCAGTGCAAGAAACAGAGATGGGAAATAGATTATTATGCATGAGGAACAGAGACAAAGCCAGTTTGGTTATAACCCATATATTGTTTAGGAGGGCAAGTAATGTTCAATGAGACTAAAAATATAACTTAGAACCAAGAAAGTTCAACAAAATAAGAGACTGAATTTTTAGTAATCATAATGAGTAAGCTTGGATTTGATCTTCACAATAATCCTGCTGTCATATAAGTGCTGATATTATTCTTATTTTGCAGATGGGGAAAGTGGGGTAGACAAAGTTTAAATGACTTACTCAGAGTCACTCAGGGAGTAGATTTAAATTAAAGTCTTCCTGACTCAGTGTTCAATTCACTACTCCACTTAGTTTACATTTATAGAGCACTTTACTTTTTCCAGAGTAGTTTATTTTATCAGGTTCAGCAAACCTTCATGGCTCCATGGAAGAGAAATCTTGTCTATGGAAGAGAAAAGTGCAAATTTAATGGTTGCAGTCTGTATTGATGGTCTTAAAATTGTGAGCAAATCTGTTTCATTTTGGTCTGTTGTCCATCTTCCAGTTCTGTTTATAAATTCTTTGGGGATAATCTGGCTTAGTTAGATCTCATGCCAGTCTTTCTGCAAATTCACTTTCCCTCCATTGCTTCTCATAGTTGTGAGAAGCATTCCCTCAGTAATGTTTGCCAAAGAGTTTGTATGGTAACTCAATTTGCCTTTGGTGGTATGTTGTTCCAATTGGCAAGATGTTCAAGCATTTGCTGACTGAAGTGGTTTAAAGGTCAATTTATTCTCCACATTGTGAAACTCTCTTAACTCTACTAATCTTGTATAAGAAATGGTGTCAATCAGTCACTCGTTTATAAAATAGCACCTTCTCACCTAAATGCTTTTATCTCAAGAAAACAATTAAAAATTGCTAGACTCTGTGAATGAATAGTAACTATCTTCTACTGCTTTCTCCAGCACTTAACCCAGAGCTTAGCTTATAATAAGCACTTCATAAATCACTTTTTAAATTCTTCTTTTATTTTTACTAGTCAACATTTATTTAAATGAGTTAGACCTACTATAGTTGTATATATCTTCTCAAATATAAATACACATATGTATTTAGGCATATATATGAATACATATAAATATGTGTGTGCTATTTGTATGTCTCTGTCTGAATTATATTTACAGAAAATCTCCCTATCTCACCCAATCTGGCAGTTCAAATGTTACTCACAGACTTGATCCCATAACTGATCATTCTGAGAGATTTGGTTTATTCCATTGTCTGACCTGGGAAAGTTCACCCTTTCTTAGGCAACCTGGTTTAACCCACTTCTTAAACCTATTCATATTAATGATGAAGTTAGTAAGGATAACTAATCAACCTTGAGCAGAAATGATCTAGGTATTAGGTAGTAGGTATTGCAGATATGTACATACTTATTTTTATAATTTGACTTTGATTTTGACCTTTTAAATGATTGTTAATCTTAATGTAGTTTTATTTTTGATCTTTTATATAATTGTTGATCTGACTGACTGTCTGTACACAGTTAAGCAATACAGAAATGAGTCTAAGATCAATAGTAAGCATTATCAGTATGTTATAATAGTCTAATTATATCTAGTTACTTCTGATTCTCTTCTTGATAACAAAAAGAATTTTATTATATAGGCATAAAATGCTTTTGAATGTTCTTCAAGAAATTGCCCTCTTTTATTTGGTCATCCTGAAACATATTTATCAATTCATTTTTCTTTTATGCCTACCTTCACTTTAAAATCACTGATGTAGGTATAACTTGGCTTATTTTTATGCATTTTATCAAGTTCTTCATGGAATTTCTCCATTTGGTCCTTTGATGACATAAGATTCCAATATCTTCATGGAAGTCTACATGAACACTGTAAAAAGATATAACCACAGGCCTCATGGATAATATTTCTTTTTTTCCCATTGAGTAGACAAGGAAATTCATTCATTGTCCAAAGAGATTGAAGGGAATATACATGGAACCAACCAGCTGACCATGATATACAAAAGACATAAAAAGAAATTGGAAACAAGACCTGCTATTGGTGAATGAATAAAAGAAAATGGCATGCCCCATAGAGATAGTTTCAGGAATGACAAATCTCAGAATACACAAAAGTTGACAAAAAATATTTTTATAGTTATTTTGGGAGAAATAGGAGGATCACAGAAGCATCTTTGAGTATGGATAAATGTGGGGGAGTGGATAATGATAAATGAAGTCAGATAGAAATCATAAGTGATCAATCCTCACTTTTTTTCTTGGTCATGTAGTGTAAGGGGAAGCTCTGGACCGAGGCCACCCATTCCCCTTACAATATTATAAGGCAGGTTCAGACTTCCAGGCGTCTCACGGCCCAGGTCATATGACCCTCATGGGTGGCCTCGGTCCAGAGCTTCCCCTTACAATGTAGAATAGTTTTTGAACTGAAAATGAAAGGATATAAATGAATACCAAGCAGTAGATACACAAGGTAAATGAGGATATAATAAAAGAGAACTCATTTGATATGAATAAGACACTTGGTCCAGAAAAAAATATATCCCTAGGAACTGAAAGTGATCAGATATGTGATTTCCAAGGCATTCAGTGATATCTTAAAAATCATTGAAAACTAGAGAGGTCCCAAAGCCTCCTAAAGAAAAGCAAATGTTTCCATTTAAATAAAACTGGAAGAAAGCTGAATTGTTAAACTATAGATCCATGATCTCGACTTCAATTACTGTGATAATTCTAGAATGCATCCTTAGAGGAATGTTGGTGAACATCTAGAAATTGAAGCAGAGATTACATAAATCTAGCTTGGCTTCATCAAGAACAGGTTATATCAGACTTTATTTCCCTTCTTGCCAGGATTATTAAACTAATGGATAAAGAATATGTTGTGACTATAAATTTTAGCAAAGCTTTTGCTTAAATATCTCATAAAATTCTAGTGGAGAAGACACAGATGTGTGCAAGACAATTCAATTAGATGTGTTCAGAACTTATTATATAATTGAATTCAAAGAGTAGTTATTAATACTTCAATGTCAACCTGACAGGACATCACCACTGGAGTACTCCAGGGATCTGTTTTATTTAACATTTCATCAATGACTTGGATAAAGATATAGATGATATATTCATTAACTTCTCAATGTCAAAAAAGCTGGCTTGATTCTAATAAAATGAAATCCAAGAAGGAAATTTATAGAATCTTGTATTTGGATACAGAATCACAACTCCACAAATAAGCAGTAGAGGCAAAGCTAGACAGAAGGCATTATGAAAAGTTAGAAAAAATTTTAGTAGACTTTAGGCTCCACATGAGTAGTATGACTGGTAGCCTACCACATCAATTGAAACCTTGGACTTCATCAAAGGAGGCAAAGCTTCCAGAAAGAGGGAAGTGATAGACTCATTATACTCTGCTATGATCAGGTCTCACATATTTGGTTCCAGGTTCCATTGTTTAAGGATGTTAATAAATGGGAGTGTGATCAGAGAAGCTACCAAGAAAGTGGGTGACTTTGAGAATTTAAGTGGATTAAAGATCATTTGAAATAACTGGATAAGTTTAACCCCCAAAAGAGAAGTCTAAGAGGCTTTCATGTGGAAGAAGGAGAATTTAGTTTATTCTAGAAGGAAAGAATAAAGAATGGAAGGTTGTCAAGTGGCAAATTTAGAGGCAATGTCAGAAAAAAAATAACTTTTTAACAGTGAGAGCTATGAAATGTGGTTTATAATGATTGAAGACGTGGTCAGTTCCCACTCCTTGGAAGACTTCAAAGTGAGGGTTGATGAGTTATTCTTCAAGTGTATTGATTACATTTATGGGTTTAGGTAGATGACCATTAAGGTCCATTCCAACTACAAAAGATTGTGTAATTCCATGAAGTACCAATTCCCCTTTCTTGTGAGAAAATGAATTATCCTTTCATTTAGCCATAATTTATTTATATCTTTTGGTTTAATTTGTAGTAAAAATACAAATTTTATATTATTTAGCTTCTTTATGGTAAATCCATTTTTCAGTACTGAAAAATATTAATCAAAGTAGTAACAATAAAAATGTTATTAGATAGTTTACATATTCTGTGATTCTTACATCTTTAGGTTTCCTTTCTTACCTTCCTGCATTATATATATTGCACAAGAAAGAGGATAGATTGTAATGACCAAAAAACTGTTCACTTTCTGATTAATCTAACAGTGATAGACCTTCACTTATTTCAACTCTTTTCTTAGAGTATAGCAGACATTGTTTTCACTGAAGCAATATCCAAATCTTTCCAGGTTGTGCTGTTTTGGTCTACCTTTTAAGAATCCACATGTCACCACTGTAGAATGGTATGGGGGAGGGTCACTATCAAAAATACTCTGATCATTTTAAGAAATGTGAGCTTAGCCCTTTCCCTGAGACCTCTGCTCCCTTCACCAGCCAGAGTCAACATGGGTCAAGTGCAGACCAGGACTGTGAAGAAGGCTGCTTGAGTCATACACTCACCTGGGCAAAGACTTCTACACCAACAAGCACATGTGGAATGAGATGGCCATCCTTCCCAGAAAGAAACAAGATCAAGGGATGTGTTACTCATGTGATGAAGTGGATCCAGAAAGGCTCTGTGAGAAGTGTATCCATAAAATTGCAGGAAGAAGAAAGAGAAAGAAGAGATAGCTATGTTCCTGAGGTCTCCACTTTGGATCAGGAGATAATTGAAGTGGACCCTGAAACCAAAGAAATGTTGAAACTCTTGGACTTCAGAAGTCTGTCTAATCTGCAAGTTACCCAGCCCACAGTTGGAGAGAAGCTATTTAGTATTTGCTTTTGCCTTTCTAATAAACTTGGAAATCCCCTAAAACAGAAATGTTAGCTTACATTAAATGTAGAAATCTATGAAAGAACTTTCTGTCTGGAATATTTTAACTCTAATTTGCAATCCATACATCTGCTCAAACAAATGTGGACACATGAAAGAGGATTATAATTTTGGGGGGTTTTGCAAGGCATGAGATTTACAAGGCATGGGATTAAGTGACTTGCCCAACGTCACACAGCTAGGCAATTGTTAAGTATCTAAGGTCGGATTTGAAATTCAGGTCTTCCTCCAGGCCCCCTGTAGGATCAGTGCTGTATCCACTGTAATACCTAGCTGCCCCCAAAGGATTATAATTTTAAAAAATTCTGATGGACTATTGAGATTGTATTTAGGTGACTCAAAATCCTCAATAGCAAAATAAATAAATAAATAAACAAACAAATAAATAAATAAACCTAGAAAATTTAGGTTTTCTTGAAACCTAGAAAAGAGACTCTTAAGGAATACAAATCAAAATTTTGTAGACCTCAAAGAAGCAAGACACTTTTTTTAGATTTATTTTTTATTTTCATATTATTGTAATAATCCTATTATGGAAGTAAACTTAAACATCCCTCTCCTTGAAAAAGATAGAGAAACCTCAAGAGAAATGAAGTGAGAAAAAAAAATATACTTCAGTCTGTGCTCAGATACCATTGGACCTGTCTCTGGGATGGGTTGCCTTCTTAGAACTTTTCTCACAGTTGCTATTATTAGCCATATGTCCCTTTTTTCTATTCCTCTCCAGTGTAATTTATTCTATTCTCTCATGCCTGTTTTCTGGAGTAACAGCAGCAGTAACAGTTACAGAATCTCTCACCACCCCCAAATGGTAATGGAATTGGACAACTGATAAGAACAAGATTATAGGGGACAACTGTGTAGGCAATGGGCACAGGGCCAGGCATCTGGCAACTCGATTGCTCACTACCTAGTACTGGGCTACAGTTGCAGAGGGAAAGGAGTGGTTATGGACCCTGGTGGGGGTAGGGTCTGCTTCCTTTCTAAAGGCAGGGTTGACATAATGAAGAAAATAAGTCATTAAAATTTAAAATTGTCTAATTGGAAAAAGTAAAAAGTTCACTGGAGAAAATAATTCCTTATCCAGTAGAATTGGTCAAATGGAAACTAATAACAGACAGCAAGAAAAAAAATTCAAAAGAATGGAAAAATGTAATATAACATAAAATACTTCTTTTGAAGATAATTGACCTGGAAAATAGATTGAGGAGAGTTAATTTAAAAATTATTGGACTATCTGAAAGACATGATTAAAAAAAAGAACCTAGAAATCATATTTTAAGAAATTATAAAGGAAACCCAACCCAGATACTTTAGATTCAGGGAACAAAGCAGAAATTGAAATAATGTTTCCTGAAGGACATCCTAAAATACAAATTCTGAGGAATGTTGTAGTCTTAATTTGAGAATTACCAGGTCAACCAGCAGCCAAAAAAAAAGACATTCTGATAATATAAAGCCGTGGTCAGGATCATACAAATTTTAACAGCTAGCATGATCAAAAAGTAGAGGACTTGGAATATGACATTCCAGAAAGCAAAGGCTTGCAACCAAGAATAATTTTCCTTAGAAAAACTGAGTCTAATCCTTCAGAGGGAAAAATATTTAATGAAACAGAGGGCTACTTAATGAAAAGAGCAGAACTAAATAGAAAATGTTACATTCAAACACAAGATTCTAAAGAAGCATAAGAAGTTAAACATGAAAGAGAAATCATAAGGAATTTAATGATATTAAATTATTTATATTTCCACATGGGAACATGATATATATAATTCCGAGGAACTTCATAGGGCAGTTAGAAGGAACCTACACAACAAAGTGCTCTGGTGTGAGCTGATTTATATTGGGATTGTACTGCAAGAAATAAAAAAGTAGAGAAAAAATGGGAAAAATAATTGGACAAAAAAGAGGTACACAAGGATGAGTATTTGTAGTGGAGAGAAAAATGGGGGGCAATGTTTGAGCTTCATTTTTATCTGAACTCATTAAAAGGGAAGAATACACACACATACACATATACACACATGCATGCCCACACCACACCCACATTCACACACCAACACATACATATACACACTCACACACATATATCACTTGGGTACAGAAATTTATTTTACCCAAGAGGAAAGTAGGAGTCTAAAAGAATGGAACTAGCAGATAAGGAGGAGGGTAGATTAAGGGAGGCAGGTCTCATAAGAAAATCAAACTTTTGAGGAAGCACAGTATTTTAAAAAAAGTGATAGAAGGAAAAAGAGGAAAAAATAGAATGGAGGGAAATACACCATTAGTAATCTTAACTACCAATATGAATGGGATGACTTTGTCTATAAAATGGAGGTGGATAACAGAATATATTAGAAAACCAGAATGCAGGAAATACTCTTGAAACAGAAAAATCATATATTAAAATAATGGACTGATGTAGAATCTATTATACTATAACAGAAGTCAAAAAAAAAAACAGGCATAGCAATGATGATCTCACACAAAGCAAACCCCAAAATTGACCTAATAATTAGTCCTGAGTTAATCAAGGAAGTTAGATTTTACTAAAAGGTATTATAGACAATGATATAGTATCAATGCTAAGCATATATGCATCAAATTGGATAGCATCCAAATTCTGGAAGGAAAATTTATAAGAGCTACAGGAGGGAATAGATGGCCAAACTGTATTAGTGAGAGAACTGGATATATCTCTTGCAGAACTAGATAAATCTACATAAAACATAAATAAGAAAAAAGCTAAAGGGATAAGTTTTTTAAGAAAAGTTAGGTATGATAGACATCTAGAGAAAACTGAATGGGATTATACCTGCTACTCAGCTAACCAGATTTTAGGGCATAAAAAAAAAAATAACAAACAAATGCAAAGTAACAGAAATATTAAATGCACCCTATTTAGGTTATAATACAATGAAATCATACTCAATAAAGGGTCCTGGAAGCATAGAATAAAAAAAATAATTAGAATGTTAAACCTGATTAATGACTTCAGTTTTGATTGATAATGGTCTGTTGAGAATACTTTAGAAGTGTTTCAGTCCATCTCTCTAGGATCATGTCCTTATCACTAATCAATGTGATTCCATCAGCACTGAATAGGTAAGATGGACCATAGAAGCCTTTGATCCATAAATAGCCTTTGGGGAATCATAAAAAATTAATTGAATTGTTACAAATTAGAAGTCAAGTAATATAATCCTAAAGAATGTGAGGGTCAAAGAAAAAGCATAGAAAGAATTAATAAAGATAATAAAGAGATATTTCAAAATTTGTAAAGCCAAAGTAGAACTTAGTAGAACAAAATTGTGATGAAGTCAAGTAGAATACAGAAGAAAAATTTTACCCTTAAATATATTTAGAGCAGATCTATGAATTGAGCATGTAACTGAAAAAATTAGAAAAACAACAAATTAAAAATCTCCTCGATTAAATAACAAAATCAATATCTTGAAACTCAAAGGAGAGATTTATAAAACTGAAAGGAAACCCAAAAAATTGGAGTCGTTTTTATTTAAAAAACTATTTAAATAGATGAACCATTGGTTATTTTGAATAAAAAAAGTAAAAAAGAAAACAAAATTGCAGTATCAAAATGAAAATTATTAGTAGCTCTTTTGCTCAATTTGATATATAGCCAGTAAAACTGACAATTTATAAAAAAAATATAAATTTCCCAGATTACCAGAAGGGGAAATAGAACACTTAAATAAACCTACCCTTAAATATGAAATTGAACAAACCACAGAAGAACTTCATAATAAAAGAAAAATTCCCCAGGACCATATGGAATTGCAAGTGATTTCTATTAAGCATTTAAAGAGCAATTAATTCTAATACAAATAATCTATTTGAATTAATAGTGGCAAATTTCCTTCTCGAATATTGATGCAGACTAAGAAAAATACTAGCAAGAAAATTACAGCAATTCTATCCTAAAGTCTAGTCTTGATTCAACAGTTCTATAATCTATAGTCAAGTCTTGATTCAACAGAGGTAGCAACCTCTAATTTTCAACAAAATTCTATTTCCTGCCATTCTGTATTTTTCTACCATACTCCTCCATCACCCACCCCTTTTTGAGGCAATCTGGATTGAGTGATTTCCCTAGGATCCCATAGGTAGTAAGTATTTGAAGCAGGATTTGAACTCAGGACCTTCTAACTCTAGGGCCAGTGCCCTATTTCTTGTGCCACTTAACTGCCTCTTTACCATACTGTAGTGTAACTAAAGAAAAGAAGATAGGTAAAATTGGCCAATTCTTTCTGATAGGTTTCTTGGATGCATTTAAATATTTCCATATCACTTATGAGATAGAGAAATGAATAAACTGTGGCGTTAATTTTTAGAAATCTCATACCTACTCAATATTCCCAAATCCCTTAATTTTTGTTGAACTTTAGAACCGCAGACATGTTTAAAGCAAGGTATACCTGCATTTATTTATGCAGGTTCAGCAGAACTCCTTGTTCCATTTATATTTTAATGTAATCATTGCAGTTATGCCAAAATATCCCTCAACAAGTGTTTCTTTTTCCTCCTACTCCTTATTCTTTATATATGGACTCTTTATAGTATCTCATTACTATTACTTTTTTTTGGTAATGGCTGCTTTTCAATTTTGTCTATTCTTATCATCTTTAATGAATTAATTATCGCATTAATAGAAAGTGATCATTGATTAGCTGAAAATATTTTCTTGCAAAAGAAGTGTGAGCATCATTAGGGCAACTGAATTTGAACAGTTATTAAATATATAAAAAAGTGTAAAGAAAGAAATATTCACTTTCAGTAAAAAAAGGAATTCTAGGAGCTTCCAGCAAGGGGTATTTTCTCTGCATTTGCTTATGATCTATTAAACACCCTCAGAAGTGGCAAGTGTATCATGGGTGGAGAAAAGGAGGGAGAGGATTTGATGGAACTGCCTCATATTTCTGGACTTGACTAAATAGTTGATCTGGACATGTACTGTCTCTAGGTGAATATATAATAATGGATTTGAATAAAAGTATATTGATGCTTACTTCATAACTCATTCCTTTTACTCTATATCATGGAGTAATAATTAGAAGAGGACACAGTGAGATTTAGTATCTCTGTTTCTTCTCTCCCTAGCAAATTTAAGCTTCTTGAATGTCAGGATTGTGCTTTACTTATTTTGTATATTCCTCAGTGCTTAAAAATATTCATTTTATATGGTGAGTGCTTAATAAATGTTTATTAAATGAATCTAAAATATCTCTTATATTATAATGTAAGTTCTGTAGGGGCAGGAGCTGTTTCATTTAAAAAATTTTATTCTCTTTACTTATGGGCCTAAAGCAGCTATTTTTAAAAATACTACTTGATTGAATGATGAAAACAAGATAATGAAATCTTCAAATGTTCTTTTTACTGCTCTGGATGATTGTAATGAGGAGAACAAGATAATTTTTGCCTTTATGGAGTCGTCAGAAGTTGTAGAATCATAGATCTAGTGAACTTATTTTTTTTTTTTTGATAATTGCACTTCAAGGTATTGGTTGCCTTTATATTTTTATCTATTTTTATGCATTTGAAAACTACTATTCTGAAAAGGGATCCATAATAAATTGTACCAGATTGCCAAAGTTGTCTTTGGCAATGGTTAATACCTCTGACCTAGTTCAAACACCTCCTTTTAGGAATGCTCTGTGGTAGCCCAAAAATAAGCAAAGTGCCACCCCCCCAACATTTGGTTTTGCCATCAGTTTTGCATGAATTACATTTCCTGGATCCTTGTGGTATCTTGGTTGTATGCCCTAAGGGTTTCTTTAATGAAATGTAAATAATAGTCAAACTCTCAATCCTACTGGGGTTCTGGTGTTTACTCCATGATACTGTTTTAGTAGCTAAGTGCAAAGAAGAAAATGAGAAGGGAGTAGCCTTTTCTTATCCACTGGAAGTCCCAGTAGACTTAGTTTGAGGATTGTTAAGAAATCTCCCTGTATGAAGGTTCCCTGGCAGTTCTTGTGCCAAACACCTCAATTGAGGAGGGGAGGCATTGCCAGGGCCTCTAAGCAGCACTCTGCTTTTGTGTTGTCTGTTCAGTGACAGAAATTGGAGCCACTCAGGTGATGGTTACCTGATGACAATTTCACAGGCTGTCAGTGACCGTTGCACCTGAGTGGGCCTGCTGAAGGGTAATGGGATTTAATTGCTCTTTGGAGGCAAGGAGAGAAAGACTTGGCACTGAAGATGCTTAGAATAGGATGAAATGTATTTTATGAGGGTGAGTCAGGAAGACAGAGGGGGAGTCAAAATGTATATTAATATACAGAGTGGGATGAAACTCCTTTTTAAAAGCAGTGATGAATTTCAAACTGAAGTTTTCAGTTTTATGTATATATATATATATATATATATATATATATATATATACTACATGTGTGAGATTACATATATATGTATATATATATATATATATATATATATCTCACATATACCTAGACCTATATGTAATTATGTATATTTTTAGTTTTCTATGTATTATATTTAAAAGTATATATATATATATATATATATATATATAGTTTTATTAACATATAGTCATTATACACAAATATATTAATACTTTTTCTATTTCATGAGTCTTTCTGGGTGTTCTTCTACCTCTGGCTATCACAATATCTAGTCTTCTGAAAGATGCTGCAGTAGATTCCCTGTGGCCCCCTACCACCTTTTGTATTTCAATCTGTCTTATAGCATGTGTGGAATTAGTGTGACTGTGTCACTTTAGATACCAAGGGATTTCTACTCACTGTCTGGAAGAGAAATCATGCCCACCAAAGCACAAACTGAATTTAGCATCTGATATTGTCAGCAGTCTCTCTCCTGGGTACTGAATTGGAAAGGAATAGGGAAGGCAGCCTTCAATTATGGTGGGGACCCCTTTCTCCCTAGACTCCTTATCCAGACCGTGTTTCCTCTTATTACTGGAACAATGAAAGCTCTCTGTTTTGTCAGAGAATAGAGCAGAGGGGTATTTCCCCTAAATCTTTGATCTTCAGTGTCACCCTACCAGCAGGACAAGGTCATTCCAACTTGTTTACTCTTTGTTTTCATCCTCTGCTTCTCTGACTGGAGAGATGAGTGCTGGCAAATCCAATTTCTTTATTCATTTTTCATTCTAAACAGTGATTTTGAAACATTGACCAGTGTTCTGGGAAATGAGCTTCAGTCTCTGAGAAAGGAGAATCCTTAGAACAGAAACTCTCACCTGAGGTATTGAATAGATTGAGAGCATCTATGACAAGCTAGCTTGCATCTGGTGATATTATGTGATATTATGTGATATTATGGCTACAATATGGGGAATGACTGACATATCTGCCATAATATCTCCTTGGTTCAAAATATAGAGTTATTATAGAAAAGACCCTACTTGTGCTTCTATATCTCTTATTTAGCAGAAGTCAAGTTCACGAAATACATACTGAACTTTAAAATCCCTACTTTATGCTTAAAAATCCCTCTTAAACTTTTCCTTTGAATCTATTTTTTCTGCTTCAACAAAGGAATCTTTTAATTGTTTTTCTTCCTAGCTTGAAGATAATGAAATTATTATCTGTCAAAAAGCTTTTGTAACTTAAAAAAAATCTTTGAGGCAAGCAAAGATAATGTTATGGATAATTAAACCCCAGGCTTCAGGACATAGAACAGTCATAGGAAGGGAACTCAGAGGAATTTTTCTAATCCTTCACTGACTAAAAGCTCATATAACTACCTAGTATCTACATGAAGTTATTAAAGTAGAATCAGCTGTTCTGGGAAACTAAAGTGCCACCCAGGGCTTGCTGTCATAGTATGACAAGAGGCAGTTCTTCAATCCTTGAAATTCCACTTGTGAGTACTAGCATTATTATTCACTGTGCTATCAGGGGTGGAGAATAAAATTTCATAGTATTATATTGTTTGTCCTTCTTTTTGAAGAGGGGCAATGACATTTTAGGATGATGCTTGACTCCTGTGCATGAATTGGATATAAGTGAAGCAGAATAGCACAAAGTTGTCAGTCTCTCTCTCCCAGGACCATCAAAATCCAGGAGAAAGACAGAAGTGAAAATGTCTAGTGATAGTTTGGGATGCAGTAGATGACCTTGGAGTTTTTGATATCTGACCAAGCTTTAAATGCTCCACTGTACCTGCTTCAGTCATCTATGTGGCCTTTGGAATAGATTTTTCTCTTCTGCTCGTTCCACCCTGGCAAAGTCTTCCCATGGGATTAGATCTTCCCTCACCTCTCCTACCGATTACTTCAACCTGGTCTAACCCATCTGCCTAGATGATTATGCTGGGGTATGGCTTCTGTGCATACTACAGTTTCTTGGATCCTCAGGTGAGAATTAGATGAAAGGTCAATACCATAGATGGATGAGCAGTCCATCTTAAGGACTTAGCAAGCCACAGGAAAAGAGAATCTAGTCCTCCCTGAAAACTCTGTACAGTACATAGAGTATTGTTCACAGCTGAAAAAGAACTAAGACACCATCTAGTCTAATAAATTATTTTGTAACTGAGAAAATCAAGGCCTTGAGAGATTAAGTGACTTGTTCCCTGTCACCTGATTTATAATTTTTATGGGGTAGGATTTGAATACACATCTTCTGGAGTCCCAGTTCAGTGTTTTATACATCATCAATGCTGGTAGTTAATGGATTTGGACTTCTAATTTCATTTCATAAATCAATTCAATCGCAGATTTTGAGAATTCTGAATCTATTTTTTCACCCATAATTATCACAGTGTCCATTTACCATATCTATTATATATATGTATATATACATATACATGTATGTATGTAAAACCCCAACATATAATATTCACCTGGCATTTTCTTGTTCTTATAGAGAACTCGCTAATGCAAAGGTATTCCAGCTTCAATCATGTAAAAGGAACTTTTCAAGTTCCAAGTATAAGGATACAAATAGAAAAGTGAGCAAATCCTTTCCATGAACTGATTTGCAACAGCTTATTTTAGACACGATCCAGAGGAAGAGATTACTAGAGATCTTCAGTAGATATTCATTCAAGCAGTGCTATAATTGCTGCAGGCATCCCCCCACATGGAGGAAAGTGTGGGCCCTAGTGAAATTTTTATGTGATCCTAACTGTATCTAAGACTCAATGATGATAAAATCTCTGCATGTCTTTGTATTCAAGACACTAATCATCCTTCCTGTTTTTCTCCCTAGAGAAATCTATATTTCCATACCAACATATTGAAGAACAATTATGCTACATTCAATCTACTTTTTTTTTAAAAAAAAGAATATATATTTTCTTATAGCTACTTAGATTTGTAGATTCACAATGCATATTTTGATTCCCTTATTTTTCATTTAGCTTGATTCTTACATTTATCATGTAATTCCTTATATATTATTAAATTATACAAGACCTACCCTGCTTTCAGAAAACTTTTACTAGGTTTTTACAAAATATTTTACATATGCTTCTGTAGCCTTTATGTTCTTCTCCTGTTCCTAAACTTGAAGGTAATAATAATAATAAATGATATTTACTAGCCTACTTCTTTAGTTTTATGTGTATGTATGTATATATATATATATATATATATATATTTCTGATAATGGTTTAAAAATATTTTATATGCAAACCATTGATGAATGCCCACTTATACCCCACCTGCATCTTCCCAATGCCTCTAGACTTACCAGAAAGTTTCTTTTCTTCTAAGTGTATATAGTTCCTTGACTCCCACTAAAAGGATGAGTGTCAAAAAAATGGACTTTTGTAACAGCACATATTCAGAACATGGTATGATTTTCTCTGCTCCTCCTACTCAATTCTAAGTTCAGATCATTATCCATCTGCTGTACCTGTTCAAAACAAACTGGAAAATGTGTATATTCTTTAGCAGTTTGAATTACTTTCCTTTACTCAGACTTATAGCATGGCATAGTTGAATAACAGAGGAAGAACAGCATGAATAGGTGGTGATCTGAATCACTGAAGGGAATATTTATATTGATGAAATCATAGGTTCCTTGAAGAAAAGGACTATTTCACTTTTATCTTTTCCCCCAGTCCAAAGCACTTGTGAGGCACTTGACAAATGTTTATTGATTGACTAATTGATAATTCCATTTAGAGCTGGAAGAGTTTTTTTTTGAAATTTTATTTTATTTTTTAATAACATGTTATGAAAGTTTTCAGCATTATTCCACTTTCCTATTTATAAGCTATACTCTTTTTACCACCTTCCCTTCTCACCCATCTCCCTTAGTGACAGTCTAGTAAAAGTTGTACATATTCATTTGTGTTCAACATGTTAACATATTAATCATTTTGTGTATAAGGAGTTAGGACTAAGGGAAAAGAAAGAAAACCATGGGATAGGAAGAAGAAACATGAGAAGCTTTTAAAAAGTGAACATAGGGGCGGCTAGGTGGCGTAGTGGATAAGCACTGGCCTTGGAGTCAGGAGTACCTGGGTTCAAATCCAGTCTCAGACACTTAGTAGTTACCTAGCTGTGTGGCCTTGGGCAAGCCACTTAACCCCATTTGCCTTGCAAAAACATAAAAAAAAAAGTGAACATATTAGCCATGCAGCTTCTGTGGGGGTTTTTTGGTTTGTTTTGATTTCCTCTGAATGTGGATGCTGTTGTCATCCCAGGGTTGTCCTAGATCTCTGAATAGCTAAGAGGAGCTGCACGCATCATAGTTGGTCAACTAACTGTTAATGTATACAATATTCTCTTGGTTCTGCTCCTTAAGCTCAACAACAGTTCCTGTAATTTTGTTCCATGCTTCTCTAAAGTCCATACATGTTTCTTATAGAATAGTAGAATTATATAGCATTGATGTACCATGACTTGTTCAGTCATTCCACAATTGATGGGCACGCCCTCAATTTCCAGTTCTTTGGCACTACAAAAAAGAGCTGCTATAAATATTTTTGAACATGTGGGGACTTTCCCCATTTTTTATGATTTCTCTGGATAGAGGCCTAGATTATTTTTTTTTTAGCAAGGCAATGGGGTTAAGTGACTTGTACAAGGTCACACAGCTAGGTAATTATTAAGTGTCTGAGACTAGATATGAACTCAGGTCCTCCTGACTCTAGGGCTGGTGCTCTATCCACTGTGCCCACCTAGCCACTCCCCCCCAATACTGGTATTGCTGGGTCAAAGGGTATGATAAATTTTATTGTTCTTTGGGCATATAAAGTTCTTAATGTCCCAATCTTACCACAATCTCTCCAACATTGATGATTTTCTTTTTTAGCAATTTTAGCCCATCTGATAGAAATGAGGTGGTACCTCATACCTGTTTCAATTTGCATTTGTCTTGTGATTTGGAACATTTTTCATATGATTAAATATAGTTTTAATTTCTTTGAAAACTGCTTGTTCATATCATTTGAACAATTTTTAAATTGAGGAATGGTAACCTTAAAAATTTGGTTGAAGGCCCTATATTTATTTTAGAAATGAGACCTTTTTCAGAAACCCTAGCTGGGAAAATTGTTTCCTAGCTTTCTATTTTTCTTCTAATCTTGGCTGCATAAAATTTACTAGTGCAAAAAGCTTTTCAATTTGATATAGTCAAAATCTTCCATTTTGACATTTATATTTCTTGTTTGATCATAAATATCTCCCCTTTCCATAGATCTCATAGAGTATTTCTTGATCTGTTAATTGGTCTATGATAGGGAAACACTCAACATAATTAAACATATCAATAGCAAAGTCATATCAGCAGTTTAGGGAGATAGGACAACCATTTTAAAATTATCTGTATTTAGTTTTAATCATGTTTTCCATCTCTTCCTTGGTCATAAACTGCTTCCCTTTCCATAGATCTGAAAGATAAACTATTCCTTGTTCTCCCAGTTAAGAAAAATCATTTTAGACTGGCAATGGGCAAAGTTATCTCCATCCACAAAAAGAAAAACAAAAAGAAAAAAGAAACAACAGTCCTTCAGAATCTGATGAACACTTTATAAAAATTATCTTTTTATGTATCTCCTTTAATCTTAATGCCTCATATCAAAAATGACTAATCTATAAACATGTTTATCAAAAATGTATATACAATACTAACCTGACTGCTGCTGAGGGGAGGGGATTGAAAAGGGAGGGTAGAACGAAATTTTGTAACTTAAAAATATACCTGTACATATGGATGTAAATAAATTTAAAAAATAAAAGTGTGCTTCAGTCTGTATTCAGATACCATCGGCTCTGTCTGTGGGATGGATAGCATTCTTTATTGTAAGTCCATCAGAGAAATTGTTTCAACATTTTTTCCCACAGTTGTTATTGCTAGCTGTGTTTCCCTTAATCATATATATTCTATATAACTCCATTAATTCTATCCTCTCTCTCTCTTCTTTACCCTGTCCCTCCTCAAAAGTTTATTGCATCTGATTACTATCTCCCACAATCTTTCCTCTCTTCTATCAGCTACACCTCTCCCTGTCCCTGTCCTCTTTCTCCCATCCCTTTCTTCTCCTTCTACTAAGGTATGATAGATTTCTATATCCAATTGAACTTGTTTATTATGCCCTCTCCAAGTCAATTTGTCTGAGAGTAAGGCTTACTCACTCCCCCTCACCTTTCCTCTCTTCCACACCAATGCAAAAAGCTTTTTCTTTCTACTCTTATGCAAAATAACTTAACCCATTCTATCTCTCCTTTCCTTTTTGTCCAGTACATTCTTTTCTCCCCCATTAACTCCATCTTTTTAATATTTTATATTTTCAAATTCAACTCTCTCTCATGCATTGTCTTTATGCCCTCCTTCCAATTACTCTAATAAAAATGAGATTAATCTCAGTTATCAGTATCATCTTCCCATGAAGGAATATAAACAGTTCAATATAATTAAGTCCCTCATGATTTGCTTTGCCCATATACCCTCTCTATGCTTATCCTAAGTCCTGTACTTGAAAATCAAACTTTCTGTTCAACTCTGATCATTTCATCAAGAAAATTTGAAAGTACACTATTTCATTGACTATCCATCTTCTCCCCTGAAAAAGTATGTTCAGTAATGCTGGGTGGTTGATTTTTGTTGTAATACAAGCTCCATTGCCTTCCAGAATATCATTTTCAGAACCAGTCCTTAAAATAGAAGCTGCTAAATCTATAGTTCCATGATATTTGAATTGTTACTTTCTGGCTGCTTGCAATATTTTCTCTTTTACTTGGGAGTTCTGAAATTTGACTCAAGTATTCCTGGCAGTTTTCATTTTGGGAGCTCTTTTGGGAGATGATTGGTAGAGTCTTTCAATTTTTATCTTACCCTGTGCTTCTACTATATTTGGGCAGTGTTCCTGGAGAATTTCTTAAAAATGAAGTCTAGGCTCTTTTTTTTACTCATTACTTTCAGGTAATCCAATAATTTTTAAATTATTTCTCTTGGATCTGTTTTTCAGGTCAGTTGTTTTTCTATTGAGATATTACACATTTTCTTCTATTTTTTTCATTCTTTTGGTTTTGTTTTATTGTTTCTTAATTTCTCACAATGTCATCACCTTCCCTTAGCTCTGTTCTACATTTGAAAGATTTATTTTCCCTTTAGAGCTTTTGTCTCTCCTTTTTCATCTGACCAATTCTACTTTTTAAGACATTCTTCTCCTCATTGGTCTTTTGGACTGCTTTTTTTCCCCTTTTGACTCAAACTGGTTTTTAAGATATTAATTTCTTCATGATTTTCCTGCATGGCTCTCATTTCTCTTACCAATTTTTCCTCTACCTCCCTTACTTAATTTTCAAAATCTTTCTTGATCTCTTCCATAGCCCAAGAAGAATTCCTATTTTTCTTGAAGGCTTTGGATGAGGAAGATTTGAATTTGTCATCTGAATGCATGTTTTGATCCTCCATGGGTTCAAATTGTCTATGGTCAGATTTTTTTTTTCTTTTTGATATTTGCTCATTTCCCTAGCCTCTTACTTGATTTTAACTTAAATTGATTTTAATTTAGTACGATGGGGCTCTACCTCCAGGGTGGAGGACACACTGTCTCAAGCCTTTGAGTGGTTGCAGCTGTTTTCAGGATACTGCCCCTCCCCTCCCCAGAGATCTGAGAGTTCTTAATTCCTCCAAAGTCTTATGAGAGACTCACTGCTCCTTTCTGCCCTAGAACTATGAGGTAGGTCCGAGCTCTGCTACAGGCAATGTGCTCTGTTGTGCTTCTGCTCATTTACCTGAGACTGGGACCCCAGATTAAGACCCAGATCTGAGTATGGGCAAAGCCATAGTCTTGCCTTGGTATATAGCAAAGAAACTGTGTAATCTCCCCTGACCCTCTTGCTGTCTGTGGGATGAGTGCTCCAGAAGCAGCTGTCAAGTGCCTTTCTGCCAGGTGGTGCCCTACACCTGGTCCCTGGAGTTGGGTCTGTGCCCATACTTGTGCTGGGTTCTATTCTTGCTCTGCTGTGGCAGAGTTTCCTGCTCACTTTCCAAGTTGTCCTTGGTAATTCATGGGCTGAGAAGTCTGGAAACTGCCACCATTGACAGAGATTCAGGAGTCCCTAGATCCCCTGTAGTCTGATCCTGGGTGTCTGCAACTGGTTTGCTTTTCTAACCCCAGTGCAACAGGAAGTTCCTGTGGATCATCCAAGTTGTCTTGGGCTGAAAATTTGTTTCACTCAATCTTTTTGCATGGTTCTGCCACTCTAGAATTTTGTTAGAGTTATTAACTGTCCCCCCATTACCCTTTTTCTTAATCAGTACCAGGCAGTTTTGATGACTCCCACTTTATAGTATAGTTATAGCTTGGGAAGAGCAAGGTCACCTTCCTTTACAAGTTTTTTTTTTATCAGTTTCCTTGATATTCTTTTATTTTAAGGTTTTAGCAATGCAATGTAGTTAAGTGTTTTGCCCTAGGCCACACATCTAGATACTTATTAAGTGTCTGAGGCCAGTGTTCTACCCAGGGCACGACCTAGCTGCCCTTCCCTTGATATTCTTGAACTTTTGCTGTTCCAGATGAATTTGTTACTATTTTTTTCTAGCTCCATAAAATAATTATTATGTAGTTTGATTGGTAAGGCACTGAATAAATAATTTAATTTGAGTAGTATTTATATATGTATTACATTAACTTGGCCTCACCATGAGAAATTAACATTTTCCCAATTGTTTAGATCTGACTTTATTTGTGTGAAAAGTATTTTATAATTGTGTTCATAGAGTTGCTGGGATTGTCTTGGGAGATAGATTTCTAAGTATTTTAAAATTTAAATGAATTTCCCATTCTATCTATTGGGTTTTGCTGCTCATATACAGAAATACTGATGATTTATGTGGATTTATTTTATTTAATAACTTTGTTGAATTGGTAATTGTATCAAGTAGTTTTTTAATTGATTTTCTAGGGTTGTCTAAGTAAACCATCATATTATCTACAAAGAGTGAAAGTTTTGCTTCTTCATTGCCTAATCTAATTCCTTCAGTTCTTTTACTTCTCTTATTGATAAAATTAAACTAACATTTCTCAAACTATATTGAACAGTAGTGATGATAATGGTCATCTTTGTTTCACCCCTGATGTTATTGGAAATGCACTTAGTTTATCTCCATTACTTATCATGTTTCTTGATAATTTTAGACAGATACTACCTATTGTTTTTTTAGAGAAAATTCTATTTACTCCTATATTTTCTAGCGTTTTTAATAGGAATGGAGGTTGCATTTTGTAAAGGCCTTTTTTGCCATCTAATGTGATAGTCATATAATTTATGTTTCTTTTATTTTTATGTTAAATTTATTGATTTTTTTCCTAATATTGAACCATCCTTGCCTACCTGGTATAAATCTTTCTACCTGATCATGGTGTATTATCCTAGTAGTAACTTGTTGTAATCTCTTTGCTTAATTTTCTTTAAGATTTTTGCATTGTTGTTTATTAGGGAGATTGATTTATAATTTTCTTTGTCTGTTTTGGTTCTACCTGGTTTAGGTATCAGTACCATATTGGAATCATAAAAGAAATTTGACAGAACTCCACTTCTATTATTTTTAAAAAATAGTTTATAAATAATTGGAATTAGTTGTCCCTTATATGTTTGGTAGAATTCACTTATGAATCTATCTGAATCTGGAGATTTTCTTATAGAATTTATTGGTGGTTTCTTCAATTTTTCTTCTCTGAATTCAGGTTATTTAAGTATTTTTTCCTCTTCTATTAATCTGGGTAGTCTACATTTTTGCAAGTATTTATCCATTTCTCTCAGGTTTTAAATTTCTTGGCATACAGTTGGGTAAAATAGCACTGAATTATCTCTTTAATTTCTTCCTCAGTGATTGTGAGTTCATCCTTTTCATTTTTGATACTGGTAATTTGGTATTCTTTCTTTTTTTATAGCAAATTAACCAAAGGTTTATCTATTTTATTGTTTTTCAGAAAACCAACTCCTATCTTTATTTATTAGATCAGTGTTATTCTTTTTTTCAGTTTTATTAATCTCTCTTTTGATTTTCAGAATTTCTGGTTTGATATTTAATTGGGGATCTTTAATTCCTAGCTTTTTCATTTGTATATCCAATTCATTAATCTCCTCTTTATTTTATTCATATAAGCATTCAGAAAAATAACATTTCCCCTAAAATCTGCTTTGACTACATTCCATAAATTTTGGAATGATGTTTCATTGTTGTCATTTTCTTGGATGAAATTATTGATTATTTGTTGTTTGAACCACTTATTCTTTAAAATTAGTTTTTTTTTTAGTTTCAAAGTAATTTTTGGTTTATCTTTTCACGGTCCTTTTTTACATGTAATTTTTATTACATCATGATCTGAAAAGCACACATTTCTATTTTTGCCTTTCTGAATTTTATTGTAAGGTTTTTATGCCCTAATTCATTGTCAATTTTGGTATAGGTGCCATGTACTACAGAGAAAAAAGATATATTTTTCTATCCCCAATCAATTTTCTCCAGAGGTCTTTCATAATTAAGTTTTCTAAGATTCAATTCTCCTTTTTCATCTTATTTCTTTTTTAATTTATAGTTATCTAATTCTGAAATAGGGAAGTTGAGGTCCCCCATTATTATAGTTTTATTATATCTTTGAAATTCATTTAGCTTCTCCTTCAAGAATTTGGATGGTATACCACTTGTTACATATATATTTTATAATGATATAATTTCATTGCCTAGGGTGCCTTTTAAGAAGATGTACTTTCCTTACTTATCCTTTTAAATAAGATTTATTTTTGCTTTTGATCTGCCTGAAATTAGGAGTTCTACTCCTGGTGTTTTGTTTCCACTAAAGGATTATAAATATTTTTCTCCTGTCTTTTACCTCTACCCTGTGTGTATCTCTCTGTTTAAAAGCTGTTTCTTGTAAACAACATATTATAAATTCTGGTTTTTGATCTATTCTACTCTCTGCTTCCACTTTATGGGGAGAGTTCATGCTATTCACATTTATAGTTAAGATTACTATTTATGTACTTCCCTCCATACTTTCTTTCCCCATTTATACTTTTCTCTTTCCTTTCCTCTTAATCTTCCTTTCCAATCTTTTGTTCCTTTGCTCTGTTAAATTTTCTTTTAAGTTTTAACTTCGACTTAACTTTTTTTCTATCACCTTTGCCTTCCATTTTATCAGTGCCTTCTTTCCTTTTCTTTCCCTCTTTGACTCTACTTGTCTGTAGGGTACAATCGATTTTTAAACCCAATTAGGAATGTTTGTTACCTTCTCTGGGGCCAAAGCTATTGAGCGTAGGATTTGTTCAGTGTTCACACCCTCCCTTCTTTCTTTCCATTATAATAGGTGTTTGTACCTCTTTTCCTGATGTTATTTATTCACTAATATTTTCTTAGTATAGTCCTTTTTATGTTCTTCTTGTTTTAACCTTGTCTTGAACTTACCACCCTGTGTCAAAATATCATTCTTTTGTCTGTCCTGATAGTACTACTATTCTCAAAGGTTCATTGGTTGATTATTTGATTATTAATTTATCTTGCTTCATAGTCACTAAGTACCCTCACCTCTTTTGTCTCATTAGAAATACACTTCTCAAGAGTCATGAATCATATCTAATTGTAATTAATTTGTGCTGCCCCCTCTTTTCAAGTACTCTCCATCAACACATAATCCTCATGTGCCAAAACACAATGTAAAACCAAACCATTACTTGGATTGTTCATACCTCAGTCCCCCTCCACTCCCCTCCCCCAAGCACTCTCCCTCCAATGGTAGCCAAAGCATCAAGTAAAGCAAAATTGCTTTATGATCATGTATAGTCCTCTAAGTTCATTCTCTCCCTCCATCTCTATAGTACAATAACCATAGACCTACAACCCTCCCCAAAGAATTGCTTATACTCTCTTCCCCTGTCCTTTTAGCATTTCAACCAATGGTATTTTAACCTTTGTTAACTAAAGCATGGATTAAGACTTTCTGATCTATTTATATACAACCCTTCTCAGTATGCTGCCACCATCTGTCCCTATTATACTGCAACCCTCCTTAACAAAAGTATCTAGTAAAGTGAGGTCACTTTGTGATTTAATTGTAAATAAAGCCTCTAAGTTCTCTAAATGTCAGAACTCCTTGAAGGTTTCTCTTAAAAATTTTATAATTGATTCTAAGGTAGGGGTCACACTGGCACAGAACCACCCAGCATGGTGTGCCCTCATCAGATGTGGTGCTGTACTCTATGAGCAAGGGAGAATTGAAGCAGCTCAAAGGAAATGTGAGACTCACAAGCTTATACTAAATATTCCAGAGTTTACATAAACTATTTGTGCCCAACTTACGATAGATCACTCTAATCATGTGTTGGTCTGATCAACCACAGTTGGACACACTGTAATTAGTCACAAACATAATGTTGTCATTTTTGGTCTTCTTTAGTAATGAAGGACAAGAACCAACCATAACAATATCCTCTAAGGACAATCTCTTCAAATATATTCAACCCTTTAAGTATCCTAAGACAAATAAAATTATAAAGTGTTTTAAGTGTTATATTTTCTTGTAGGGATGTATACAGTTTATTGTTCTTAATGAGCATTCTATTTTTCCTTCCCATTCACCTTTTTATGCATCCCTTGAGACTTGTATTTGAAGATCAGACTTTCTTCTTAGTTCTAGTCATTTTATCAGAAAATTTTGGAAGTCCTCTATTTTATGGAAAATTCTTCTTTTCCCCTGACAGAATATGCTGATTTTTGCAGGTAGTTAAATCTTGGTTGCACTCCAAGGTCCTTTTCCTGCTGAAATATAATATTCCTGGCTTCTGATCTTTTAATGTTGAAGCTGATAAGTCCTGTGTAATTCTGATTGTGCTTCCTTTGTATTTAAATTGCTTCTTTTTGGTTGCTTATTTTCTCCCTTAGTTGAGAAGTCTGGAATCTTGCTATGATTATCCTTGGAGTTTTTACTCTGGGAGTCTCTTTCTGGAGGTTTTCTATGTATTCCTTCAAGCACTATGTTGTCTTCTTGATCTAGTATATTAGGCAAATTTTCCAAGATAATTTCCTGAAAGACATTTTCCAGGCTCTTATTTTTTGCTCTAGGCTTTTTTGGGTAGACCAATAATTCATAAATTATCTCTCTTGAATCTATTTTCTAGGTTATTTGTTTTTCCTAAAATGTACTTAACATTTTCTTCAATTTTTTCACCTTTTTTATTTTGTTTGATCAAATCTTGATTTCTCATAAAGACATTAGTTTCTATTTGTACAATTCTAATTTTTAGGGTTTAATTTCTTTAATTATCTTTTTGTGCTTCTTTTTTCCCCAGTTAATTAATTTTACCTTTTAATGAGTTGTTTTCCTTTTCCAATTGAACAATTTTGTTGATGAATTGCATTTTTTTTCCAATTGGTCATTTTTACTTTTAAAGGAATTTATTTCTTTGATCACGTTTTTATATTTCTCCTGCATGGATCTCATTTATTTTTTCCATTTTTTATCTTTCTCTTTCCTTTCCTTTTTGAAATCTTGTAAAAACTCTTCCATGAGATTTTGGATTTGAGTACAATTCATAAAATACTTTGCGACTTCTCATGAAAGTAATGTGTCACTGCTTTTAATTTCTGAGATGGCATTTTTATGTTTGCTCATTTTGTTTTTTGGGTTTTATTTTTTGCTCATTTTGATACTTAAGCTCTACTCTTCCTGGGGTGCAGGGAGTATAGTCCTGAACTTTTTGTGCTGGGGCCAGGTTCTGATCCCTGGCTTATCACTTGCCAAGATGTTGCCTAAGCAGAGCTTTATTTCCTCCTTTATATTCAGACTTTGCCTGGGCAGTGGTTTGTTCCCTACCCAGTCTTGTCTGTTGCTCCAATGTTCCTAGGGCTCAGACTTTATCTGAGATTGGGACCTTCTCTGCTGGTCTACTATTTATCTGAGCTAGGACCTGAGCTATTTTCTAGTTGCCAAGACCTGGGTTGCTGCCTAGCTGCCAGGGTCTGGGCTACACTGTGGTAGTAAACTGTGACCTTCCTATTCTCTAGCCTAGCTGGGCTCTACTCCTTTTCTCCAGAACACACAGATCATTACTGAAGATCCTCCATGATGTCTAGAGTTCAGAACTTGTTTTGCTCTTTTTGTTTGCAGGGTCTGTAGTTTTAATTCTATGTAGAAGCTTTAACATTGTGTAGAGAAAAGTTCCAGGAGTATGATAGCTTTGCACCACCATCTTGGTTCCACTTTGGAAGTCCTGAAAGAGTCTTTGGAACTCATCTTGTCCTTTCCTCATTTCATGTATGAAGAAACTGAGTCCCAGAAAATAAATTAATTGAGGTCACTGAAATAGTAACTAGCAAATATAAATTTTCAACTCCAAATCCAATTTTCTCTCTATCATACCAACTTGCCTCCCCATTTGTACAGCTATGTGGTCCAGGAGATAAGAGTACTGGACTTGGAGGAAAGTTCAAATTCAAATTCTGCCTCAGACAACTATTCAGCTCACTCGATCTTTTTTTCAGTTTCAGTTATCTCATTTTCAGATGAGGATTAAGTACTTATCGCCCAAGGTTGTGAGGATTAATTGATAGATATGTGTAAACACTTTGTGAAACTTAATGTTACTTCTAAATGCTAGCTATTATCCTCACTCCATTAAAAATAATTATATTATTGTAATACTTATATAGTTAATTTTCTATTGTAAACAACTAAGATATTGGCCTTTAAACAAACATCTCATTTTTGATCTATTATAGAGTGTCCTGCCTTTCAAAAGTCTATCACCTTCGTGGAGAGATAAAGAATAACCAACAATAGGACAATTACTACAGAAAAGATCTCATACATTAGTCATGATAATCAGCTCTTGTAAAAAATATGATGTAATGTTATTTATCAACCATTTTGACATTTAGAACTGTGATCCACTGGAAATAATTAATCTTAATAATGTTATTCTTATATGGTACAGTGGAAAGAGTTCTGAGTTTGGAATTCAAATATTGTCTCTTTCATTTATTTATCCATTTTATTTAAGATAAGTCATTTAATCTCTCTGAGATCTGTTTTACTCATCTGTAAAAGCAGGAGATTGGATTAGGTGACCTCTTTTAGCTTTTGGTTAATTGTCTGAACCTTTCAGCCCTACAAATTTTTTGATTCTATATTGTTGTTGAGCCAATTAACATTTGGTTATTGTGATATATGCAGTAAATGAATTCAGATGAGGAGTCTGATGAAATAAAAACTCCCTGAGAGTTAACCTATTAAGACATATAATGGTATTTGAATTGATTTTTGATATTTCAATAGTCAGAAAGTAAATAAGCTATTTTTTCAAAATAATGAAACAAAGAAGAGGTCATAATTGGTAGGATAAAAGTCATAAACAAAGACTTGGGGATATAAAAGTGTCATTAGGAAATAATTTGTACTTTGCAGTTTGATAGAAGTAAAAGGATCATGTAAGAAATTCATACAAGAAATTCAAATAGTTTGGACCCAGATGGTAGGAACTTGAAATCTTATTAGAAATATTGAATAGACATTTGAATGTATAGCACTAAAACTTAGAAAAGAGGTTAGGACTTGAGATAGTATTTTCTAACTCTTCTTTTTCTGTGGTAGAAAATGTGGAGAGAGAAAGAAAAAGTACAGGGATGAACCTTCCAGAATACACTTTTTTTTTGTTTTTTTGTTTCTTTTTATTTTCATTCATATGTACATGTATATTTTTAAATTACAAAATTTGCTTCCACCCTCCTTTCCCAACCCCCTCCCCTCAGTGGTGAACAGTTATGTTAGCATTGTATATACATATTTTGGATAAACAGGATTACATATTAGTCATTTTCAGTATGAGGAATTAGGATTAAGGGAGATACATAAGAGATAACTTTTATAAAGTATTCGTCAGATTCTGAAGGGGTTTTTTTGGTTTTGTTCTTCCTCCTTTGGATGAAGATAACATTGTCCAGTCCCAGTCTAAAACAGTTGTCCTAGTTCTCTAAACTGCTGAGGGAAAATGCTTCCATTAGGGTGGAATATCTCACAAAGTTATTAATGTGTACATTATTCTCGTGTTTCTGTTCCTTTCACTCAGCATCAGTTCCTCTAACTCATTCCATGCTTCTCTAGAGCCTGACCATTTATGATTTCTTATAGAACAATAATATTCCATAGTATTCATGTACTGTATCTTGTTCAGCCATCTCCCAATTGATGGACATCTCAATTTCTAATTCTTTGCCACTACAAAAAGAGCTGCTATGAATATTTTGGAACATGTAGGACTTTTCCCAATTTTTTATAATTTCATATGGATATAGACCTAGAATTGGAATTTCTGAATCAAAGTGTATGAACAATTTTATCGCTCTTTGGGCATAGCTCCATATTGCTCTTCAGAGTGGTTGGATCC
This sequence comes from Macrotis lagotis, assembly GCF_037893015.1. Lineage (NCBI taxonomy): Eukaryota > Metazoa > Chordata > Mammalia > Peramelemorphia > Peramelidae > Macrotis > Macrotis lagotis. The sequence continues at coordinate 78,250,025 of NC_133663.1, read as the reverse complement.
ATTCACAGCTTCACCAGCAATGCATCAATGTCTCAATCCTCTCACAATCTCTCCAGCATTGATCATTTTCCATTTGTCTCATCTTGGACAATCTGATAGGTGTGAAGTGATACCTCATTTTTGTTTTAATTTGCATTTTTCTAATCAATAAGAATTTCAAACATTTTTCATACTACATATAGCTTTAATTTCTTCATTTGAAAACTGTCTATTCATATGCTTTAACAATTTATCAATTGGGGAATGACTTGTAACCTTATAAATTTAATGCAATTTTTTGTATATTTAAAGAAATGAGATTTTTGTAATTCTTGTTTATTTCCATAGATCTGATAGATAGAACATTTCTTGGTCAATTAATTTATCTATAGTATCGCCCTTTATGTTTAAATCCTGTACCCATTTTGACCTTATTTTGGTATTAGTTGTGAGATGTGGGTCTATGCCAAGTATTCCCATACTATTTTCCAGTTTTCCCAATAATTTTTGTCAAATAGTGAGTTCTTATTCCAGAAGCTGATGTTTTTGGGTTTGTGAAATAGTAGATAGCTGTAGTCATTCATTATGGTTTCTTTGGAACCTATCCAAATCCACTTATCCATTACCTATTTCTTAACCAGTACCAGGCAGTTTTGATGACTGCCACTTTATAGTATAGATTTCAATCTGATAGAGCTAGGCTACCTTTCTTTAAATTTTTTCATCAGTTCTCTTGCCATTCTTGCCCTTTTGTTGCTCCAGATGAATTTTGTTATTTTTTTTTCTAGCTCTGTAAAGTAGTTATTTGTCAGTTTGATGGGTAAGTAATTTAATTTGGGAAGAATTGTCATTTTTATTATATTAACTATTATATTAACTTGATCTAACCATGAGCAATTGACATTTCCAGTTATTTAGATCTGACTTTATTTGAGTGAGAAGTGCTTTATAAATGTGTTCACATAGCTTCTGGATTTGTCTTGGGAGGTAGATTTCCAAGTATTTAATATTCTCTATAGATACTTTTTTTTAAAAGAAAGATTTTATTTATTTTGATTTTTATATTTTCCCCCTATTCTTGCTTCCCTCCCCCCCACTCACAGAAGGCAGTCTGTTAGTCTTTACATTGTTTCCATGGTATACATTGATCCAAATTGAATGTGACAAGACAGAAATTGTATCCTTAAGGAAGAAAAACAAAGTATAAGAGATAGCAAAATTACATAAGATAATGTTTTTTTTTTTTTCCTAAATTGAAGGTAATAGTCTTTGGTCTTTGTTCAAAGTCCACAATTCTTTCTCTGGATAAAGATGGTATTCTCCATCGCAGATAACTCAAAATTGTCCCTGATTGTTGCACTGATGGAATGAGCAAGTCCATCAAGGTTGATCATCACCCCTATGTTGCTGTTAGGGTGCACAGTGTTTTTCTGATTCTGTTCATCTCACTCAGGTTCAGTTCATGCAAATCCTTCCATGCTTCCCTGAATTCCCATCCCTCCTGGTTTCTAATTGAATAATAGTGTTCCATGACATACATATACCACAGTTTGTTAAGCCATTCCCCAAATGAAAGACATTCACTTAATTTCCAATTCTTTGCCACCACAAACAGGGCTGCTATGAATATTTTTGTAAAAGTGATGTTTTTATGCTTTTTCATCATATCTTCAGGGTATAGATCCCAGTAGTGGTATTGCTGGATCAAAGGGTATGCACATTTTGGTTGCCCTTTAGGCGTGATTACAAATTGCTCTCCAGAAAGGTTGGATGAGTTCACAGCTCCACCAACAATGTACTCAGTGTCCCAGATTTCCTACATCCCTTTCAACATTGATCATTGTCCTTTCTGTACATATTAGCCAGTCTGAGAGGTGTGAGGTGGTACCTCAGAGTTGCTTTAATTTGCATTTCTCTATTATGATTTAGAGCAATTTTTCATATGACTATGGATTGCTTTGATTTCTTATCTGTAAATTTCCTTTGTATATCCTTTGACCATTAGTCAATTGGGGAATGGTTTTTTAAAAACCAAATTGACTCAATTCTCTGTATATTTTAGAAATGAGTTCTTTGTCAGAAACATTAGTTGTAAAGATTATTTCCCAGTTTACTACATTTCTTTTGATCTTGGCTACATTGGTTTTATGTGTACAAAAGCTTTTTACTTTAATGTGATCAAAATCATCTAGTTTGTTTTTAGTGGTGTTCTCTATCTCTTCCTTAGTCATAAACTACTTCCCTTTCCAGACATCTGACAGGTAAACTAGTCCTTGTTCTTCTAATTTGCTTATAGTATTGGTTTTTTTATGTCTAAATCCTATACATTTGGATCCTATCTTGGGAAAAGGTGTTAGGTGTTGGTCTAATCTAAGTATCTTCCATAAAAACTTCCAATTTTCCCAGCAGTTTTTATCAAAGAAAGAATTTTTCCTTCCAATAACTGGACTCTTTGGTTTTATCAAAAGGTAGATTACTATAATCATTTCCTGCTATTGCACCTAGTCTATTCTACTAGTCCACCACTCTGTTTCTTAGCCAATACCATACAGTATTGATGACTGATGCTTTATAATATAATTTTAGATCTGGTAAGGCCAAGTCACCTTCTTTTGAATTTTGTTCTTTGAATCCCTGGAAATCATTGACATTTTATTTCTCCATATGAATTTACTTACAACTTTTTCTAACTCATTTAAGTAATGTTTTGGCATTTTGATTGGTGGGGCACTAAACAGATAGTTGAATTATGCTAGAATTGTCATTTTTATTATATTAGCTCAACCTATCTATGAACTGTTGATGTTTGTCCAGTTATTTAAATCTGATTTTATTTGTTTGAGAATTGTTTTGTAATTGTTTTCAAAAATTATTTGAGTCTGCCTTCGCAGGTAGACTCACATGTATTTTATATTGTCTTAGGTTACATTGAATGGGATTTCTCTTTCTAGCTCTTTCTAGCTTTCTGCTCTATTCTGCTAACCAAATATAAAAATGTTGAGGATTTATGAGGGTTTATTTTATATCCTGCAACTTTGCTAAAGTTACTAATTATTTCTAGTAGTTTTTTAGGTGTTTTTTGGGATTCTCCAAGTATACCATCATGTCATCTGCAAAGAGTGAGAGTTTTGTCTCTTCCTTCCCAAATCCAATTCCTTCAATATTTTTTCTTCTCTTATTGCTGAAGCTAAAATTTCTAATACAATATTGAATAGTAGTGGTGTTAATTGGCATCCTTGTTTCACCCCTGATCTTATTGGAAATGCCTCTAGCCTATATCCATTGCATATAATGCTTATTGATGGTTTCAGTTAGATATTGTGAATTATTCTAAGGAACAATCCATTTATTCCTATGTCCTCTAGTGTTTTTAGTAGGAATGGGTGCTATATTTTGTCAAAAACCTTTCCCAGCATCTATTGATACTATCATTTGATTTCTGATAGGTTTGTTATTGATATAATTCATTATACTACAAGTTTTCCTAATATCGAACCAATCCTGTATTCCTGGCATAAATCCTACTTGGTCATAATGTATTATCCTAGTGATCAATTGTTGTAATCATTTTGCTAAGATTTTATTCAAGATTTTTGCATCTATATTCATCAAGGAGAAAGGTGTATAATTTTCTTTCTCTGTTTTAACTCTTCCTGGTTTAGATATCAGCACCATGTTGGTGTCATAGAAAGAGTTAGGCAGAGTAAAATATTTACCCATTTTTTTCCCCAAAGAGTTTAGATAGAATTGGAACCAATTGTTCGTTAAATGTTTCAATAATGGCTTGTTGATTTACTTTTTCTGTGATAGGACTATTTAGGTATTTAATTTCCTCTTCATTTAATCTGGGCAATTTATATTTTTGTAAATATTTGTTCATTTCACATAGATTGACAAATTTATTGGCATAGACTTGGACAAAATAATTCTGAATTATTATTTTAATTTCCTCCTCATTGGTGGTGAGATCACCTTTTTCATTTATAATACTAGCAATTTGGTTTTCTTCTTTCTTTTCTTTAATCAAATTGACCAGAAGTTCATCATTCTATTGTTTTTTTTCCCATAAAGCCAACTCTTGGTTTTATTTATTAGTTCAATAGTTTTCTTGCTTTTGATTTTATTAATTTCTCCTTTACTTTTTTTTAGGTTTTTTCGCAAGGCAATGAAGTTAAATGGCTTGCCCAAGGCCACACAGCTAGGTAATTAGTGTATCTGAGGCTGGATTTGAACTCAGGGCCAGTGCTCTAACCACTGCACAACCTAGCTGCCCTTTCTCCTTTAATTTTTTAGAATTTTTAATTTGGTATGTACGTGAGGAGGGTTAAATTTTTTATTTCTCTAATTTCTTTTAGTTGCATATTTAGCTCGTTGATTTCCTCTTTCTCTAATTAATTCATGTATTCATTTAAAGATATAATATACCCCCTGACAGTCACCTTGAGTGTATCCCATAGGTTTTGGTATGTTGCTTCATTATTGTCATTTTCTAGGATGAAATAATTCTTTCTATAATTTGTTACTTGATCCACTCATTCTCTAAAATGAGGTTATTTAGTTCCCAATTAGTTCTGGGTCTATATCTCCCTGGTCCAATATTGCATATGATTTTTATTGTAATATGATCTGAGAAAGATGCATTCACTATTTATGCCTTTCTGAAGTTGATCATTAGGTTTTTATGCCCTGGTACATGGTCAATTTTTGTGTAAGTGCCATATACTGCAGAAAAAGCATATTCCTTTCTATCCCACTTCAATTTCCTCCATAAGTCTATCATATCTACATTTTCCTAACAATCTTCCTGTAGCGCTTTCAACTTCTCCTCTATGATTTTGAATGCTATACCATTGGGTGCATACATATTTTGTATTGAAATTAATTTATCATTTAAGGTACCTTTTAGGAAGATGTTTCCTTCCTGATCTTTTTTAACACTATCCATTTTTGTAACTGCTTTGTCTGAGAGAAGGATTGCTACCCCTACTTTTTTCACTTTAGTTGAAACAAAATATATTTTGTACCAATTTTACATTTACTCTATATGTATCTTTCTGTTTCAAATGAATTTCTTGTAAGCACTATTGTGGGATTCTGGTTTTTAATCCCCTCTGTTATTCGCTTGTATTTCAAGGGAGAGTTCATCCCATTTACATTCAAAGTTATAATTACTAACCCTTTAATGCCCCCATCCTATCTTCCCACTGTTTGTATTTCCCCTTTTATTCCCTGTATCTATATTCCCCAATATTTTGTTTCTGAATACCACCACCTTCAGTGTGCTTGCCCTCCTATATCAACCCCCTCCCCTTTCTTTCCCCTTTCCCTTTCTTCCTTCCCTTCCTTCTGTTACGTCCCCCTTTTCTCCCCTCCCCCTCCCCTCCTCCTTTTCCCTTTTTAAAAATTCATGTTTCTCAATTTAACTGAGTGCGTGTAAGTTAGCATTATTTTTTCAAATATTTTAGTTATTTTGAGTTTTACATTTTTCCCCAATCTTGCTTCCCTCCCGCCCTCCCCCCCACAGAAGGCAATTTGTCAGTCTATACATTGTTTTCATGGTATACATTGATCCAACTTGAATGTGATGAGAGAGAAATCATATCCTTAAGGAAGAAAAATAAAGTGTAAGAGATAGCAAAATTACATAATAAGGTAACTTTTTTTTTCTAAATTAAAGATAATAGTCTGGTTTTTGTTCAAACTCCACAATTCTTTCTCTGGATACAGATTGTATTCTCCATCACAGATAGCCTCAAATTCTGCCTGATTTTTGCATTGATGGATTGAGCAAGACCATCAAGGTTGATCATCACCCCCATGTTGCTGTTAGGGTATACAATGTTTTTCTGGTTCTGCTAATATGACTCAGCATCAGTTTATGCAAATCTTTCCAGGCTTCTCTGAATTCCCATCCCTCCTGGTTTCTAATAGAACAATAGTGTTCCATGACATACACATATAGCAGTTTGTTAAGCCATTCCCCAATTGATGGACATTTACTTGATTTCCAATTCTTTGCCACCACAATAGGGATGCTATGAATATTTTTGTACAAGTGATGTTTTTACCCTTTTTCATCATCTCTTCAGGGTACCCAGTAGTGGCATTGTTGGATCAATGAGTATGAATATTTTTGTGGCCCTTTGGTTGTAAGTTAACTTTAAGCCAAGTTTGATGAGATGAAGATTCAGGTGGCTCTCAGCTTCTCCCTTCTTCCCCTCTATTACAATAGGTCTTTTGTACCTCTTAATTTAATGCGATTTGCCCCATTCAGTTTCCTCCATCCTTCCATCTACTTACTGTCCCCCTCTCTAAGGAGGTATTATTTTTAAATCATTCTGAGTCACAGAAAAGTCATGAGTCCATCACTTCTGAGTAAGAATATTCTCTCTAATAGAGTTACAATTCTCACGAGTTATTAGGGTCTTTTTCCCAGTTCAGGATTTAGCCAATTTCATCTTATTGGATAACAGTCTCATGGATAAGTCATGAGTGTCCATCACTTCTGGCTAAGTATATTCTCTCTAATAGAGTTTCAGTTCTCAAGAGGTGGCACAGTGCATAAAACACCAACCCTGGAGTCAGGAGTACCTGGGCTCAAATTTGGTCTCAGACACTTAATAATTACCTAGTTGTGTGGCCTTGGGCAAGCCACTTAACCCCATTTGCCTTGCAAAAACCTAAAAAAAAGAGTTATGAGAAAGTTTCTTCCAGATGGGGATATAACCAGTTTCATCTTATTGTATAGCAACTGTTTTTTTTCCTTTACCTTTTTCTTAACCTTTTCATGTGTTTCTTGATCCTCCTGTTTGATGTCCATATTTTCTATTTAGTTCTGGTATTTTCATCAGGAAATGTTGGAAGTCTCCCATTTCATTAAATGTCATTCTTTTCCCCTGGGACAGAAGGCTCAGTTTTGCTGGATAGTGGACTCTTGGCTGCATTCCAAACCCCCTTACTCTTCAGAATATCTCATTTAAGGCCCTTAGGTTCCTTAATGTTCATGCAACCACGTCCTGTATAATGCTTACTGTGGCTCCTTGGTCTTTAAATTTTCGTTCTGGCTGCTTTCAGGCTTTCCTCTTTTATCTGATAGGTCTGGAATTTGGCCACAACATTCCTTGGTGTTATCATTTTAGCATCTTTTTCAGGAGGAGATTGATGTATTCTTTCAATAACTATTTTGTCCTCTGGTTCCATGATATCAGGGCAATTTTCCATCACTAAATCCTGTAATATTAATCTAGGCATTTTTTCCTCTTCAATGTTTTCAGGAAGAACTATAATTCTCAGGTTTTCCATTCTCAAAGTATTCTAGAGATCAGTGGTTTTGCTGATGAGGTATTTTACATTTTCCTCTATCTTTTTTATCTGTTCAGCAAAGTACCTCTGAATTATCTATTTAATTACCTCCACATTGGTGATTAGTTCACCCTTTTCATTTTTGATACTGGCAATTCATTTTCTTTTTTTAAAATCTGATTAACCAAATGTTTATCTATTTTATTAACTTTTTCATAAAACCACCTCTTAGTTTTTTGTATGAGATCAATGGCTTTCTTGCTTTTTATTAATCTCTCCCTTGATTTTCAGAATTTCTAATTTGGTATTCAATTAATTCTTTTTCTACCTTTTTTTAGTCGCATGCCAAATTCATTGATCCCCTCTTTCTCTATTTTATTCATATAGGCATTTAGAGATGTAAAGTTTCCCCTAAGTACTTCCTTGGATGCATCCCATAAATTTTAGAATGATGTCTCATTCATATCATTTTCTTGGATGCATATGATGTCTCAATAGTATAAGATGAAGTTACTGAATTTCCAATTAGGTTTTGTTTATCTTTCCTTGACCCTTTATTACAGATAATTTTTATTGCATCAGGGTCTGAGGAATATATGTTTATTATTTCTGCCTTTCTGCATTTGATTAAAATGCTAGACACAAATGATCAATTTTGGTATAGGTGCCATGTATTGCTAAGAAAAAGGTGTATTCTTTTCTATCAAAATTACGTTGTCTCCAGAGGTCTATCATATCTAAGTTTTCTAAGATTTCATTTATTTTCTTAACTTCCTTCTTGTTTATTTTGTGGTTAGATTTATCTAGTTCTGAGAGAGGGAAGTTGAAGCTCCCCCATTATTAAAGTCTTGCTGTCTATGTCTCCTTGTAATTCATTCAACTTTTTCTCTAGGAATATAGATGCTATACCACAAGGTACATACATATTTAGTAATGATATAGCTTCATTTCCAATGATGCCTTTTAAGAAGGTGTAGTTTCCTTCCTTATCCCTTTTAATGAGATTGATTTTTGCTTTTACTTTATCTGTGATCAGGATCGCTACCCAGGTTATTATCTTTTTTACTTCAGCTGAGGTTTAATATATTTTGCTCCAACCTCTTACCTTTACCCTGTGTACCCTATACTTCAAATTTGTTACTTGTAAACAACCCATTGTAGTATTCTGGTTTTGATCCATTCTGCTATCCACCTCTGTTTTTTAGGATAATTCATCCTGTTTATATTTATAATTAAAATTATCAATTCTGTATTTCCCTCCATGCTATCTTTTTCCATTTATATTTTTTCTTTCCTTTCTTCTTATTCTTCCTTGCCAAAATTTTACTCCCTTGCCCCTTTTACTTTTCTTTTAAAATTTAACTTTCAATTTAATTTCAATTTTACTTTCATCTTCTCTTTTATAAATCCCTTCTTCCTTTATCTTTCCCTTTCCCTGTCCCCCCCCTTCCCTGTGGATTCAGAAAATTTTTAAACCCAAGTGGGAATGTATCTTATTCCCTCTCTGGGCCAAGTCTATTGAATAGAATTTACTCAGAGTTCACATCATTTCTTTCCCTCTAAAATTATAAATCTTTGTGCCTTTTCACCTTGTGTTATTTATTGATCTAGTACTATCAATCAGACATTATCAATCACAGTTTGATTGTTTGATTATTTAATAAGTCCTTTTTGTTATCAAAGTATCATCATAGATTGCCTGCTTGATTGATTTCTAAGCATCATTGTTTTAAATTACATCCAATTATTTTTATTATCATTTTTTTTTACCTTACACCCTTTTCAAGTACCCTCCAAGGACACACTGTCTTCCTCATGAGCCAAAGTATCAGCCAAAGCTAGATCATTTCTTGAACTAATTGTGTCCCCCCCAGGCCTATTTTCTCTCACACTTTATCAACCCCTACACACACTTACTTCACTTAACCCCTTGTTAAGTGATGCATGACTTACTTTCTCTCTCACTTTATCCCACACTCCCCCACACACACACCCTGCAAGAGTACCTATCCCCTAGTTAAGTGAAGCATGGCCTATTTTCTTTCTCTCACAATTTGTTCCCCTCCCTTACCTAGGTCACTTAACCCCTTGCTAAATGAAGCATGACTTATTTTCTTTCACACTTTACTCCACCCAAGTTCTTAACCCTTTGTTGAATGGAGGGTAGATTAGGTCAAACCCAGATCTAATTATCTACAAGAATCTTGAAGATCTCTAAGTACTGGGAGGCTCTAGAGGTTTGACCTGATAACTTTACAAATGATTATAAATAACAGAGACACTGACTCAGGACCTCCCAGTTTATGATGCCCTCAGTAAACAAAGTGATAATCTTTGTCAGAGAGGGAGAATTAAAGTGGGTCAAAGGATAATGAGACAATTAAATTTAAAGTTAACACCCCTGCTTTTCATCAGGGCTTTTTGTCTCAAACATAGGGTAATCATTTTGGATCTCTTCAGGGAAGAGTCAAGACCCAACTATATCCTTTAAATTCAATCTCTTCAATTATATTCTACCCTTTAACCATCTTAAGGGAAGTAAAGTTCTCAAGAATTAGAAGTGTTATATCTTCCCTTTTATAGTTGTATATATTTAATGGTCTTGTGTAACATTTGTTTTGTTTTTCCTTCGCCTTTTCCTTTACCTTTTAATGAAACTCTTGAGTCCTTTATTTGGCAATTGAATTCTCAGGTCAGTTCTGGACTTTGTGTCAGGAAATTCTGGAAGTTCTCTATTTTATCAGGCATGCATTTTTCCCCTGACAATAAATGCTGAATTTTGCAGGATAGTATCTTCTTGGTGTAGTCCCAGGTCCTTTGCTTGCCAATATATATTATTCCAGGTCTTCCAATCCTTCAATGTTGAAGCTGATAGATTCTGTGTGAGTCTGATTGTATTTCCTCTGTATTTTAATTGTTTTCTTTTTGCTGCTTGCAATATTCTCTCCTTTATATGAGAGTGTGGAATTTGGTGATTATAGCCCTTGGAGTTTTTATCCTGTGGTCTCTTACTGGAGGGATTCTGTTGATTTTTCAATGGTTATATTTTTTTTTTGTTCTGGCAAATTTGGATGGTTTTCCCTTATAATTTCCTGCATGATATTTTCAAGGTTCTTATTTTGACTGAGGCTTTCTAGTTGTCTGATGATGTCTCTTGAGAGAAGATTGTCTCTTCTGGATATATTTTCCAAGTCATTCATTTTCCCCTCAAAGGTACTTTACATTTTCTTCAATTTTTTCAGTCTTTTTATTTTGTTTGATGGAGTGTTGTAGTCTTGTAGATTCATTGGTTTCTGTTTGTCCAATTCTAATTTTTAAGGTTTTAGTTTCCTTAATTAGCTTTTGTGTTTCCTTTTCCAGTTGGTTATTTTTACTTTTTTTATGAAGTTGATTTCTTTGATCAATTTTTTATAAATTTCCTGCACGACTCTCATTTCTTTTTTCCATTTTTCTTCTTCCTTTCTTCTTTTGTTTTTACAATTCTTTTTAAAAGCTCTTCAATGAGCTTCAGTATTTGAGTCTAATTTATATACTATTTTGATTATTCCCCTGAGAGTGATTTTTTACTGCTTTCTTCTTCAGACATGGCATTGCTGTAATCTTTGTCTGTAAAGTAGTTTTCTATTGTGAGCCCTCTTTTAGCTTTTCTGCTCATTTTTGTTATTTTAAATCTGCTCCTGGGATATAGCGAGTATAGATCCAAGATTTTGGTGGGGTGGGGTCTGATCCCTGGTTTGTCTTTAGCCAAGATGTTACCTTTGCAGTCCAGACCTTGCCTTTGCAGAAGTTTGTTTCCTCCTTTATGTCAAGTTCTGACTTAACAGAGGTTTGTTCCTGACCCAGTCTTGTCCTTTACCCTAGTGTTCCTAGGATTCAGACTTTGTTTTCGTTTGGGATCCTCCCTGATGGCTTGCTATCTAGCTTCTAGAACCTCTGCTATTGTTAAGTGGTTGGGACCTGGATTGCACTATGGCTAAAAGCCTCCTGCTGGCTTTCCCCACTCTCCTGCCTCTTGGATTTCTCTTTTACCCTCAAAGAGACATACCTTCACTGAAGATCCTCCACAGTGTCTACAATTGAAAACTTCTTTGAATCTTCTCAGTTTTTTGGTGGGATCTGTAGCTTGAATGTCAGACTATAGGCCTCATTTAACTTTGGTAGGGAAAAGATCTGAGAGCATGATAGCTTCATGCCACCATCTTGGCTCCATCCCAGAAGTCCTAGAATACCCATTTGTAAAGTGTGGAAAGAGAGAAAGTCTCTTCTAAGCAAGCACCTGTAGGAGAACCACACACACAAAAATAAACCCAGGACAATATCCTGAAAGTCAAAGGAAATTTAAAGACATAGAAAATTGTCAATGGTGTCAACTCTTACAGAGAAATAAAAATAAGGGGCTGAGAAATGCAATTGAATTTATCAATTTAGATGTCATTTGCAACCTTTGAAAGGAAATTCAGGAGAGGATCAAGTAAAGAGAGATGGAGAGGAAGTAAAATAGTAATTATATTATAAAAGTAAAAGTAAAAGACTTTGAAAGAAAAGATAGATAAAAGGATGTGTTGGAAATATAAAAAAGGTCAAATGAAACATCTTTTCAATTTGGGAAGACTTATACATGCTTAAAGATAGCAGGTCAAAGACTGAAGAAGAAAATGTTGAAAATACTGAGAGGTGATCATTAAAAGTGCAAGGTCGCTGAGAAAGTAGGAGATTGTGGCATGAAAGACAGTTCTATATATTTCCAATTCTGGCTAAAATAGCAGATTTAGAACTTTTTAGAAACAAAAGACATTTTCCCCTAAAAAATTGGTATAGTGTCTTTTAGTACAATTTTTCACTATGTGGCATAGATGTATACCAAGATATTTGACAATGTATTGAGCTTTTTGCAATTCATCTTCCTTTGCTTTGGAAAATAAGGTATTAACTAAAAATACTACTCTTTTACAAAACTGTATAATATAATTGATACATAGAAGAAGAAAACTAAAAAAAAAACCAAACCCTGAAGACAGTAGTAATTTTATTACACTGCTGTGGAATCAAAAATTTATTTTCCCGCCAAAAAACTGTTGTCTTCCCAATATCAGAATAGTAAGTTGTTTTCCTCCTTATGATGATGGATTTGTGTAGCTCAAACAACTCATTTCTCCCAGTTCTTATGTGGTCAAAGTTTTGTAATGAAAATAGGTCAGGATGATAGAGCTTTGACCTAGGGTGCAAAAATTTAGGGGCACTAACCATACTTGGAGTCCTTCATTAGTTTAGAAACTATCAAAATAAACTCTTTGTTAACAAGAATATTTAATTAAAATAGGAAGTCATTAAGTATTATGACCTTCCTGAATCAGGTGATCCTAACAGATGATCTTTTCCTGACTGGTTGTTTTACCTTCCCATTCATTCTGTCTCAATCTCTTACTGCCCACATAACTCATTAGTCTTTCCAATACTTGTTGTCTTTTGCCTCAGGTGCTTTGTACTTCTTAACTTAGTCACAAAATCACAAATTTTGACTATACAATAAGTAATTATTCTGGGGTCATATCCTTTACTAGTCATCTAGTGTTTTCAATAACCCTGAGTAATAGCCTTCAAAACCACCTACAGCTTCTCCTTTAGGACTGACACTCTTCAGAGCATCATTTAAGCATTTGGAATAAAATAAAAAGGAAATGTCATAAAGGGAAATATATTTGTAAGTAGGACAATCAGTAATTCCGTTTTCAACAATCCCAGGGCCATTTAAACAAAGAGATTTATAGACTTCCTCAGGTTGCTTTTGAAAACATATATGTAAGGCTGATTTCACTGTGGCTGTCTTTTATGCTTACTTACAAAACCCATGCCTACTGGTGTCCTGGTTGCTACAGGCATTTAAAATAATAATAGTAATAATAATAATATAGGCTTAGGGTTTTGTAGCAAAGAACTTTCTCAGCATGTCAATGAAATATAAAGCTACAAGAAAATGAATGGATCCCATCAAATTGGTAGATTGCTTTGAATGTAATGCTTTGTTCCATTACTTCTTGTTTGCCACAGTAATCTCAAAATACAATTGATTACAATGCTTTGTAAGTGTTTTAAAAGGACAATACATTCTTCTTTTTCTGTTCTTGGATTTGGACAAATTCTTAAATTGAATTCAACCAAGTCCCTAGTCAAATTCCTTCTGATAGTTTGGAAGTGACTATGAGTTCTATTAAACCTTGCAAATGGGGCAGAAACATTTGTAGATACTACCATTTAGGTTCTACCAGACTTTGAGCAAGGTTTTAGTGGCAAATTGTTAGTTTTCATGAGCAGCCTAATAATGAAGTGACTGAGAAACTTATTGCATTGATCACTAAATAATGAATTCTTTAGCCATGACAAACATGAAGCAAAGAACAATGAAAAATGGTCCTCAGTTTGCAGTATCATGGTAAAGTGAACAATAGAAGATGAAGAATGCTAAAAAACTCACATATTTATTTAATATTTTATTTTCCCAGTTATTTGGAAAAACAGTTTTAGCATTTTTTTAATTTTGATTTCCAAATTCTCTTTCCTTCCCTCTCCTCTCCTCTCCTCCCTCTCAAAAGGAAGGCAAGCAAATTCAATATAAGTTATACATATGTAGTCATGCAAAAAAATCATTTATTTATATTATCTATAATTATTTTATTATTAATTTTATACTATCTATATTTTATCCTATCTATAATTTTATACTATCTATAATGATTAATTTTTCAAATGTGAGAGCCTAATCTATCACCAAATAAGGAGACATATTATTGGAAAAATTGAATTACATAAATATAATAAAATATTTTATTTTTATATTTATTTTATTTCCTTTTCACCCTTCCAATAATAAAAATAAATAAAATAAGAGCAATCATATAGATTTATATTTACTCCTGGTAGTATTTAGAATGAGTTTGTTGTTATCATAGAGTAGTTTCTCAATAAATGCTTGTTTATTAAAATTATTACCTCATGAAGATATTAAAAATATTTCTTGACTGCTATTAATTGTTCTATCATCAGGAAGAATCTCAAGAAATTGGGCTTTAATAATTTTCTCTAAAGTGTAACTATAATCAGTATTATTTGGTATTTGAAAATATTGTGAGAGTTAAATGAATAGTGAATTCTGAACCAGTCAAAGTATGAGGAAAACTTGCTTTCAAGTCCTTTCTTTGGCATATATTAGATGTATCACAAGTCACAAGTAAGTGCCATAAGTAATTCTTTGAGTCTATATATTTCTAATATTCATTGGTAGAGAAAATTTTCTCATCAAGGATTTCACTATACCAAAGAAATCAGTGATCTAATGATTTCAACAATAAGAATATATCTTAAATAAAAGATTGATGAAAGAAAAATGTTCATTGAATATATGCCATAGTCATACTTGAATTAATAACAATAATAATAATATATAATTTTTTTCAAGACACTACAAGTATAAACTCTTTTTACCTTGAAACAATAAAAAAGTTAACTACTAGTATTATGCTCATTTAATGTTGAGGAAACTGAGACAGAGAGCAGTTAAGTGCCTTGTCCAGAGTCACACTACTAATAAACATTTGAGATCAGATCTGAACTTGGGTCTTCCTAGTTCCATTTCTACTGCTCTATCTATTGCATAAACTGGAGAATAATTACTTTGGCTATTGTGTGAGAGGAGGGGGGACTCAAGGTAAACTGTAATTTTCCATTAATGACAGTAGAGATGCCATATATGGTTTCCAACAGTACTTGAAGAATAAAAAATTGCACTAACTATAAAGGGAAAAGGAGTTATACTAGACTAAATATGCCTCAACAGCACAATTTTAAGAATATTGAAGGATTGATTCTTAAGATTAATTGAAAACCATATCATATGCTTAGAAATGATATTACTACTAAAAGAAAAATGATGCTTGAAAAATTATCAATAACTTCTTACTTATATACCTACTTTCCAATATCTACAAAATTTGAAGAAAAATCTTTACACATGCCCAGACTATCTTTATATGAGAAGAAAACAGACAGCCTTTAGTGAATAATGTTCTACAGCAGGCAACTTCTTTATAGTCACAAAATTGTCTGCTCGGCACCTATGAAGAACCTGAGATTCTGTTATTGTTGATAGTTAATACATCAAAGGCTTTAAAATCAAAAAATCAAATCTAAATAGGAAAAGCATATTTAAAAGAATTAGAATTTATGTAATATGACTCAGTGTATACTTTCTGAATTATAAAAAGACATAACATATTTGAAAAGTGCCCTAATGAAAAAACAAAACAAAATAAGAACTAAACTATATTAACAAAATATAGGACCAAACACCTTAGGATTACTCTAAGTGGAGTAATACTTCCATAACAAAAAGGAAAAAGATTGTTCATAGGCATTCTTAGAACACATCATAGTCATATCAGAAAGTTATAGAAATTATTTGGAATAAGCTGATATTATTTCACTGAGCAATAGCAAGGACTTATACCATTTGTCTAATGTTAACTGCAAACTGTTTGCCTCCAGATGAAGCCTATGGAGCAACTAAGATTGAATACTAGAATCAATGTCCCCAGTAGGTGATACTTGATTGAATTCTGCCAATAATATGTATACAATGAAGACTCAAGTGTTTGTGTGTGTGTGTGTGTGTGTGTGTGTGTGTGTGTGTGTGTAGAGTCATTTCTGAAGATAGTTAAGGTCTTTGTCATCAGAAGATGTTATAGTGTTATCCTTAAAGACCTCTGATTTGATTAATGTAGAGTATGTGAGGAAAAGGTAGATTGCTTCATCTCATTATTGCTACTTAATACACACACAGCCATTACCTTGTTATTAGAGTTATGCATCAGAAACTTTCCACCTGCTCAAAGAGGATCAAAAGGATGTTGTGAGGATCAAATCAAGACAATCTTTGTAATATGCTTACAAGTGTCTGACACATCATAGACACTAAATAAATTCACGTTCCTTTCCCTTTGCATCTTTAATAGACTGAGAGCTGACAGAATCCCATAATACTTACTCTACTACATATACAGAACTCAAAATTCCATAGAGACTTCAAACACTAATTATACTGAAGCAAAATCATTATTTCAGACTGAGTAATGTTAACAATTGCTCATTGATTTACAAAATCTGAAGAGAAACATTTCCATACATATTTTGATAGCAATCATGGGTAGCTAAGTGACACAGTAAATAGATCACTGGACCTAGAGTCAGGAACACTTGAATTTAAATCCAGTCTCAGACCCTTACCAGCTTTGTGACCCTGGGAAAGTCATTTGACTTCTGTTTCCCTAATTTTCCTCAATTATAAAATGGGGATAATAAGAACAACATTTATCTATCTATGAAATAGGTAATATTATTAAATGAAGTCATATTTGAACTCAGGTTCAACTAAGAAGATTTCAGCATCTCTCATTGCCATGTCACACTGTTCGTGCATATACATTGATCACATAATTCTCTAAAATTTCCCCCAGTTTGAACCTGTATGTTTTAAAATCATTAATTTTTTTAGTTTTAAATTAAATTTTATTTTTTTCTCTTATTCACTATTGACTTTTTCTTTGAATTATCACCCTATTAGTAGAACAAAACCAAAACTTATCACAAATAAGCATTTTCCTATAACAGATAATGCTGCTTCTTGGCTTTAGGTAAATATTACTTATTGCTTACATTAATTCCATTTATTTTTATGCTTTCCAGCATTTTTAATAGGAATGGGAATTGTATTTTGTCAAAAAATTTTTTCATCATCTATTGAGATAAGAATATGATTTTTGTTTTTGTTATTGATATGGTCAATTATGCTGTTAGTTTTCCTAACATTGAACCAGCCCTGCATTCTGGTATTAAAACCCATCTGATCATAGTCTGAATTATCTTTATAACATATTTCTGTAATCTCCTTGTTAGTATTTTATTTAAAATTTTTGCATCAACATTCTTTAGGGCATTTGCCTTATATCAAAATCCTTTTGTGCTTATTTTTGCTGCTTATAACTTGCTTATCCTGAGATTTTAGAGATTGTCTTCCTCACTAGATGGCGAACTCCTTGAGATCAGGGACTTGCCTTTGTTTTTGCTCCTAGAGCTTAGCAAAGAGCCTGGCTCACAGTAGGGGTTTAATAAATGTTTATTAATTTAAATTATTGACTGTAAAAGGCATGTGATTCAATAGAAGAAAATGCCACCTTAAATTATCTTTCCCCAAGGGACTTTCTTAGCTATTTTCCTAAATTATTCAAAATATCTTGAAATATTCACAATAAACAACTTTGTTTAATGATCCTCTGATTATTTTCAAATGAAGCACAAAATAAAGATCTTGTCAAGAGGATTAACCATTGTCATGGAAGGGTCCAATAGGATGTTAAACTTTTCAGTTGTTCCTGTATGCTGATGACATTGTGGAGGTCACATCAAGCCCTGGAACATATCAAAATTTCCTCAGTGATACCCAAAAATATTTAAGATGGTCTGTCCATGTAGAAAATTCTAAGCTAATGAGGAATGCCCATTTTCCACATAGGAAATTGGATACAAAAATTATTATATATTAAGACTAAGAGTCAACAGATGGAAAGTTTATCTGCCCTCTTGTTTCCATATGTAAAGATACATAGAGAAAACCCATAGTCCATTGAGCGGTTCCCCTGCAGAGGACTAAGAGAAGAAAATATAGATGAATCGTGTAGTGTTAAAAGATGTGAATGGTTTCAATCTGGATCACTGGGGGGAGCACATACTTTCATGATGGGAACACAGATTAGTTAAAACATTATTGTCCTTAAGATGAAATTACTACTGATTGAATGATGATATGTGGTTATGGGAGTGTCAAGGGAAAATAACTCATTGTAGGAAGGATAGTTTTTTAAACATGAAGTATTTGTCAATTTTGAACATCTTCAGTTTATTTTCCCAAAAAACTCATTGTAAAAATAATACAAAAGGGGAAAGAAACCTCATTGTAACTGTCTTTGCCTCTTAGGCTCCTGGTGAGAATGAAGTCTTTTCAAAAAGAAAAAAAAATACTTCATATCTTTAGACCTCATTTCCTCATTTGTAAAATGAGGGGAATGTACTAGTTGGTCTCTTTGGGTCCTTTCAAGCAATATATCTATTTTTAAGTACAATACTTTACACACAGATTCTGGCAGTTTCAATGAAAAGTGGTTGAGTGTTGTATCCCAGGTATTTTCTGTTGATTTAAGCCATTTCCTAGTCATTCACAATGATAACTAATTGATTAAAGCTGTGACTTACTCTATCTGGGCAAATCATTTAGCTGCTTTCACTCTTAGTTTTCCTATTTGGAAAAATGAGATACTTGGACTTGAGGACTACAGATCTATTTTAGTTCTAATTTACTGTCTTCTAAAATATCTGAAACATCTCTCTTATCCATTGCCTAATATACAAACAATTCGTTGTGCTTCCATCTGTCATCCATTTAATCTACATGCCTCACTCAATGGAGTTGTTTTAGGATGAGCTGATAGATTTTCAGAACTCCATGGGTGGGTATCTTTTCCAACTGCCTAATCAATAAAACATATAGGAAAGGTGGAGAAAACTCCTCAAGAAATCAGATTTGATTTCTGCAGCTTAGCTTTCACATAAGAGTTTAAAAAGCACTATAATTTTACAGTTTTTAAGTAGTTTGCAATTTAGTATCTTAATGTCTCATTTTATTAGGTTCCAAAATGGTCTTTCTGAATTAACCCTCTGTGCATTGTCCTTCCATAAAAGGAAAATGTAAAAGGAATAAAATATTCATAATCAGGACATAAATTAATTGATATATACACATACATTTGGAAGGTCATTCTATTTTGGTAAAAATTCCTACATAGGAAAGGACTACTTTGTCTAGACTGGATTAGAATTGGACCATATTGGGGGCAGAATAAAGCCAACTAAGAAAAAAAGTGCTATTTCTAACCCTCTTTTCAATTCCTAATAAACCCGACTACACTTATAATCACCACAAACAATTTTTTCCACACTATTCTAATCAAAATTCCAATCTCAATGCTAGCATGGAGCTCTGGGAAGGGGAAAGTTCATTTCTGTCCTCATATGAATGAAATCATAAATAATTTAAAAATTTATAACCATAATAAGCTGTGCAAAATACTTAGTTATAGTACCATTTGTTGTAACAAATATCTCTTAAAATGAATCATCTGTTTGCTCAAACTGAGATCATTTGAATTATGTAGAAATTATATACATCTATATCTATTTAAAATGTAAAAGCTTTGCATGACAAGAAATATCTAAGTCTGAGACAAGGATACATATGTGTATACATGTATATGCAATATACATGTAGAAATATATATATATATATATACATATATATATATATATACATATATATACAAAAGTTAAATACAATTGAGTGTACAGTCTTCTTTTGACTCTATTTTCTTCTGACAAACTTTCATTTTATGGAGGAGATAGGTGGGACTCAGAGAGTAGACAAGATACCCATTGCTGTTGTTCACTCATTTTTCAGTCAAGTCCATCTCTTTGTCACCCCAAAGAGACTGGAGTAGTTTGCTGTGTCCGTCACATACACACACATACACACACACAAACACGCACCCTAGAGCATTGAGAGGCTATAATGATTTGCCCTGGGACATATAGCTGATATGTGTCATAGGCAGGGTATAACATGTTTTAGTATTCAGAATTTAGCTCATAAAAAAGGAATTTTTATCTGACTTTTTGAGAATTATAGATCTTTGTCAGGGTTCATATACATAACAAGTCAGCATCTGAGTCAGAATATGGTGCCAGTACTCTCCGGATTGTATCAGAGTGCTCTCTTTTTTCTCCTAAACATTGCCCTGTCTTCTTCAATGATTTCCCCTGAATCCTCCAATTAACAAATGATTTCTGAAATCTCATAGCATTTTGGTTGCACCTCTAATACATCTAACATTATCTATTCACAGATCTTTCCAGGTTGGAAAGAATTTCATAAGGCATCTAGTTCATCCTGCTTCCTGTAAAAATATACCATCTGTAACATCCCTGAGACCTGCTCATTCAGACCTCTAGAACTCATTGATTCATAGGATCATAATTAGATCTGGAAAGGATCTTAGACATTTGATAATTAATTCAGTCCTCTCATTTTGTATATAAGGAAACTGATATACAGAGAAGTTCAGCATATGGGGGGGGGTCATACAGTTTGAGGTAAATTTGAACCCAGCTATTCTCAGCTCTAATTTCAACACTCTAGTACAATTCAGCACCCTATGAAGTGCTCTGTCCCAGTAGTCATCAATTTGATTAAAGTTAAAAAAACCTTTACTAAGTACCTATTATTTTATATATACATACATATATATATATAATACATATATACATATATATATATATATATATATAGGTATAAATACTTTGGTAGATGCTGGAGTTGTAAAGACAAAACTGAAAATGATCCTTTATGTTAATGAGTCTTCGTTCCAGTGAGGGAATAGAATCAAATGCACAAATAAGTACAAGATAATTGGAGGAAGAAGTGATATTGTTTAGACTCATTGTTTTCATTTAAAACCTCCTCCACCCCCTGTAGATAACCTTTTCTGATCTTTCTAATAAAAGATGGAGCTGGGTAAGAAGAGGGGGTTGAATTTGAGGACCAACAATTACCACAGAACTGTTGGTAAGATCTCAGAATACTTAAAAAGGAATCAAAGTAAACTAATGTTGAAAAGGTTGGGTGATGACAGCCAGATGAAGGGCTGTAAGTACCAAACTGAACAATTGGTATTTTATCTTAGAGGTAACAGGGAGCCAACCAAAGAATGTTCTGGAACAGGATTGGATATGTTTTAGGAAAAACAATTGGCAGATGTGTGGAAAATGAATTGGGGAGGAAAGACCTAGTGGGAAAAACCTACCTGAAGCAGAGAGACTAGTTGGGAGGCTACTGCAGCACTCCAGGCAAGAGGTAATGAAGATCTAAACTGAGAATGTAGGCATGTAAAGAGGAGATGAGGGACAGAGAAAAAGAAAAAGTGTGAGAGATATGGAGATATAATTGTCAGGATTTGGAAACTGTTTAAACATAGGGGTGAGAGGGAATAGAGTGGAGAGTGGCTTAACTAGAAGGTGTAGTGACTGGAGCCCAACACCTGGACTCAGAAAGACCAGAGTGACTAAATAAGTTACCCTTTGATGGGATCCCCATTTTATTAAAAAGGAAATTTAGGTGGTCAGTCTCCTATCTAATGAGTAGTGAAACATACCCTCAAAACCTAGATTTGCTCATTGTAAAAAAAAGTTTTATTTTTAATTATAGCTTACTTTGGTATGAACTTCTAGTACAACTTAACTTTATAAAGTCAGAGTCCAAGTCTTGGTTATTGTTTGTTTTTCTTCCTCTCTGTTTCTGGCACATTGTCTTGAAGATAACAGATATAAAATATATGTGAAAGTCAGTTCTGTAATTGGCCCGTGTGGTTTTTCTTGATCTTTAGCAAAACTACTAAAAAAAGAAGGAAGTTCTTTCCTTATGAGAGTGTACTTTCCTTTACCTGACTGTATTTTTGTTTGACCAGATGTCAGTTAATTGTAACTAATTACATTTACAGAGCAGAGCCAACATCTGGAATCAGTCAGGCTGAAATGTAAAGCAAACCTGAGGCCTAGTGCTGTCCCTGTCTCCTTCCAGGTGATGCTGTTTGTGTGTGTGTGTGTGTGTGTGTGTGTGTGTGTGTGTGTGTGTGTGAGAGAGAGAGAGAGAGAGAGAGAGAGAGAGAGAGAGAGAGAGAGAGATTAGTGGTATAAGCACTTTCAAGTCACAGAATCCAATTTATTTCACTTAAAATTCATTTTGTAAATAGCCAATAATCCTGTCTGGTTTTGGCTAAACAGAGAAAATATACTAACAGACAACAGCTAGGAAAGTTTTGGTTATGTAATAATGCCCATGATATGTTGTATATAGTAAAATAATGCATGGACACCAGGTTCTCACAATCCTTGGTGTCTGAAACAAAGTCTCATCCTGATCAAAGCCACACATCTAATAAAGCTAGCAGCATACTTTGCGTTATAGTTCTAGGAATTCAGGAAATCCAAATTCCTTGCATTTTTTCTCATGGGAGGATTTGGGCAAAATTACTATCAAAGTTTCCCTTTTTTAAAATTGTGGTGTATTTTCATTAATTTCCAAAAGTTTTATGAATTTTTAACACTGCTTCAGTAACTTACCTAACCCACTGAATACTGAAACTAGTGCATCGCTCATTTCCAAGTAGGTTCATTCTTCTACCAGAGATGCTCATCAAAGATGCAAGTCTGATTTCTTCCAAATTCACTAAAATAACCTGATAAATGATGGAACAAGAGTTGGAATATAGACTTGATACCAGACCAAGTTAATCTAGGGTACCCTTTGGGAGATTTCAATGCTGTGGAATAGAGTATTTCATTAGCTCTTTGAGATCTCAACGTACTTTAAATATCTTTTTAACCTTTACCAGTAGCCCATAAAATTCTTTGAAGATGTCAGCAGAAAACTTCTGTTCAATGGAGGCAAACACTTTGGTCAGGTATTATTTTCAACAATTTTCAAAATGAGAAAACTGAAATTCAGAGATGTTTGACTTGCATGTTATCAGTTAGCTGGTAAATGTTAGAAATAGGATTCAAATTAAAGTCTTATGACTCATATACCTTAGTATCTCTCTTCAGATTAGCTAGATACCATGCTTCTGACCAATTAAACTTCTTTAGCAGGGACATTTGTATGTGTGTGTGTGTGTGTGTGTGTGTGTGTGTGTGTGTGTGTGTGTGTGTATGTGTGTGTGTAGGACTCCTTTGCTAATATGGTAATGTCTTAGGTGCCCTTTCTCAGAATGTTTTTAAATGTATAAAATACAATATTTAGGATTACAAAGAAAGCTGAAGGCTAATGAAACTGAAGATATAATATTTTTCCCATTTCAATCTATAGATCCTCTAAAATCTATCCTAAAAAATCTTAGGGGATTAAGAACCTGTGCTCCAAAGGGAGGTGACTGTATCTACTTCATTCTTTAGCTAAAATAAGTGATTTATGCCCCCCCCACACACACACTGACCACATGCACACTTCTACAAGTGTTAGGGTTAGTCTTTCCATTTTCCCTCTCTTCCCTCTTTTCCATTATGATGTGTTAGTAAAGTTAAATGATCTTCCTGCTGAGATGCTTTTATCTTCTGTTTCTGTTTAGATAGATTAGTAAAAGTCAGAGATCATTCTTTTGGGTTTGTGGTGGTTTTCTAACAATAGTTCATTTTTCATTTTTTCTGAATGTGGATCATGGTCTGAGTGAATTTTCTGGAATACATGGAACGTAGTGTTGGTTTCCATGAATACAGAAAGGAACATTTAGGTACTGGAAGGGACATAAGTAACAGTTGAAATGTATCTATTTAATTAAATTATTGAAAGATCAGATCATACATGAAGATGTTTAAATAGGTTTTTATTTTAAAATATGATTTATAATAGTATAGGTTAGTTCCAAGGTTTAATAGAGTTCTCTTTGTATATAAGGAAAATGTCCTGATGAAAACTAGTTTCCTAGAGTTCTTTGGGGACATAGTTTTCCTTCCTCTTCATACTTCTCTTTGATTATAAGAAGAGAATTCCTGTATCCTGCTAGGAAAGTGTGAGGCCAAAATTCTTGACAGTTGCTCCTTTGTTTTTTTAGCACAATACACAAAAAAAGATTATTATCATTAATGCTGTGCTTTGCAGAATAGAATCATCAGTGGTGATTCAAGTCAAAATAAATCATTTTAATGTACAATGCAGACTAAAGTCAGGGACAACAGGACATCTGATCATGCTGCTAGAGTCATCACTTGATTTTGACCATTCTCTCTGTTGTGTGAGTGTGTGTTTTAGTATAAGTTAACAGATAATAAACTACAAAGTCATAGATTTAGAGTTAGAATGAATTTTATATACTGTCTAGTCCAATTCCCTCTTTTTTTACAAATCAGGGAAAAAAGTCTCAAGGATGTTGTGAACAAGATTAAGAGTAGTAAGTTTCAAATAAAGAGTTTGAACTCAATTCTTCTGATTGCAGAGGCAGTCTTTATTCAACTCTACCATGTTGGGGCTGAGACTTTTGATGAAGCTCCTTGAAGATGAATAAAATTGAATTTATATTATGCTTTAAAAACTTGCAAAAGGCATTTTGTACCTTATCTCATTTGAGCTTTACAACCTTTTGGGAAGATAGGATAGGGGATTATCACCATCACTGAAGAGTGAGGCAAACAAAAGTAAGACATGTGATCCAAGTTCACAAAGTAAATTAGTTCAAGAACCAGGACTGGAAACTGAAATTCCTGACTCCTAATGGCCCACGAGAATGTCCCTTTCATAAGTTATCAATTTGTATTAAGTACCATGAATCTTTCACTTGGGAATATATTTATCCATAGGACCATTGCTAACTTAACCCATTTGAATCATGCCTAGACAAATGTTTGTGACAGATGGATGATGATGATGTACATGCTTTCGTGATCTGGAAAGTGTATGAACAGCCTCAGTGAATTTTCCACCCAACAGTAAATGATTGAGCAGTTCTTTGTGTAATAACTCAGTAATGCCATTTACTAGTTTTGCACTGTTGGAAAGAAGGATATTCTGAGTCCTGCTTGAGAAGTTTATGATTTACCATATATATATATATATATATATATATTATATATATATATATGCTTTTTTGATGACAACCTTCATTATTAGTTAGATAAAAATAACAGGATGAACTTTTAGTTGGGATTAGATTTTAATGGTGATATGCCACAAGTATCTTCTTATTCTGAATGAAAGAACTCAATATCCAGCTAAAAATTAGTTTTTATTCTGCAGGTAGTATAGTTGCAAAAACACCTGTTATTTTTAGTTTCCTCCTCTATTTTTGAAAGAGAAGAGGAATTTTGTAAGACGGTCAGTCCTTATTTTCATGTGGCTACTTTCTTTCCCAGATGCTGAGTGCGAGCTCTGCATGCATTCCCTTTTGTATCTGTTAATAGTATGAAGTGGAAAGTATTTAACTGAGCAAAGCTGTAGATGGGATGCCTTCTGTTTTGAAAAGAATAATACCTTTCTGAATAATACTTTATTGCATCATTGTGAGAAAGAGCTATTTTCTCCTTCTGCACACTATTCAATATAATACTCAAATTATGGAAGAACACAACATCTGATAATCATTTTTTTTAGTCATAATGAACTGGAGATTGGAGAACTGCATATAAATTGCATTCAATACTTAAAAAACCAAATTTTCCTCTTGTACTCTAGCCTTTACATTTCAGATTTATGTAGAGCCTTCTTTCCTTAAGCCTATTCAAAGAATTAGATGGCTAGCTCCGACTCTCTTATTGACTCAAGTTTCCAACCACAGTTTTTTCAGGAACTCTCATTCTATAATTCCATCTTTTATAGGGAGTGAGATTATCTAATTAAAGTTATTTTTAAAATATATATTTTGAGACCTTTGTAAATCTGATCAAGTTTACTTAAATCTAAAGATAACAGAGAAAAAGACTGTCCATGTAATTTCTATTAAGCTATATAGTATAGAGGGTAAAAGGTGTTAGATGCATATCAGTAAAGAAAATCAGTAATTTGCAGGGGACTGTCCTTAAGAAACTGCCAGCAATAAAACTCATGATCTCAAATGTTTATTCACAAAAGAATAAATAACTGTAGTAGATAATATGAATTGGAGATCCTGATTTAAAAGTGCAAAATTGATTTCATAGATATCTCTGAAACTTGTTGAGAAGAGTGACATGTGCTTCTAGAAAGTATATATGCCTTGTTCAAAAGGAACAGCATAGATAAAGAAAGATTGGCCTGGTATATTAAGAATATATATTCCACCAAAATATTTCTAGGAGCACTTTTTGTAATATCAAAAAACTGGAGATACCCATTGATTGTGGAATGGATAAATAATTTATATCTATGTATTAAGAATTATGATTACTGAACCACTATTGAAAAATTTAGTTTTGACAAATCATGGAGAAAGAAAAAGGTGACATGACACCAGAGAAGAGAAAAGATTATTTCATGTTTTAAGGAGAGGAAGATAAAACATTCATACTATAGACAAGTGAGGTTGAATTCAATTCCTGGAAAATATTTAAAAATATATATTATTAAAATATTGTGTTTTAGGATAGAGAAAATAAAATAGTTGACATGAATCACTAGCATAATGTCCTCAAGAACTGGCTACATGTAAATCTATAAAAATTATTTTTGTGCATAGTTTTATAATCGAAGATACATGGTTTTGACAAGCCTTTTAATAGGTCATGGAGGAAGAGATAGAAAGAAGGATTAAATAAGGAGAATTAAATGATTTTAGAATTGTTTAGAAAAAAAGAATCAAAGAATAATCAGAGTTTAGTAGCAACATGGAGGGCTATTTCTAACAGAGTACTCCAGAGATTTACCCATTGGTCTTGCTTAATCATTTAATCAATAACTTAGTTGAAGTCATCTTCATAGATAGAATGCTTATTAAATTTGCAGATGACCTGAATCTGAGAGCCAGAGGTAGCATTTGGAATGATAGCATCCAAAATTGATCTTTGTAGTTTAGACTAATGGGTCTAATCTAATAAGATGAAATTTAACAGAGATAAATTTGAAGTTCTCTACTTAAGTTCAAAGGATCAGTTTCACAAATGTGAGATGGCCGGACAACAATTCGTGTGAAAAAGATGTGAAGAATACTATGATGATCATAACAATGGTAATGATGATAGCAATTACATAATACCTACTGGATATGGAGCTCTCTGATAAACTCTTTACAAATATGATCTTATTTAATTCTAATAACAATTTTTAGAGGTGGGTAATATTGTTAACTCCATTATATAGATGAATAAACCAAGGCAGAAGTTAAAAAGTCTTTCCTGGGAAAACCCAGCTAGTAAATGTCTGAGGCCAGATTTGACTTCAGGTCTTTCTGATTCCAGATTCAGAACTCTCCGCTGTACCACCCAAATGCAACAATTTAATACACTCTGACCACATCAGACCACATCTGATATACTGTGTTCAGCTTTTGGTTCCACAGTTGAAGAAGGACAAAGTTGAAATAAAATGAATCAGAAAGAAAAATTGTAAAGATAGTGAAGGGACTGGAGACTATGCCTTACAAGCATGAATGGAGGAACCTGAGAATGCCTTTAATTATTTGAAGTGTTTCCCATGACTAAGGTTGCAAAGAGTCAAATTTATATTTGATCTGAACATCAACTTTTAGCTCCTAAATTGGCCCAAAATGGGATACCTTGGCAAATAGGAAGTTCCTTCTCACTGCAGGCTTTAAAACTGAGGCTAAATGAATACTTGTGGAGTATATTGGGAAAAATTCCCCAACAAATTTATAGGTATATTTTTAATATACGTTGAGATCATTTCCCTTGTTTGTATTCCTTATTTCTATAATGCATCATCCTTTGCATCTTAGTGAAAGTTTTATAGAAAGCAACTTTTCCCTTTCTCTTCCCATTCCCTTACATCATCAAAGAATTTTGAGATTTCTTTTCACTTACCAGTGCATTCAATTAAGAAATTCTATCTAATACTTATATGTATAAGTCACTGCATAGACATTGGGTAAGGACCTCTAATCTCTCCTGTGGCTCTTCACAATGGTCTTGACGTCCTTGAATAGCTTTATTGATGATTATTCTTTTAGCTATTATTCATATCCTGATCTGTCACCTGTTTCTGTTGCCAATTCATGTATAGTCCCTAAAGTTTTAGTTACTTCAGCTGCCCCCAATCAGCAAGTAGAGATTTTTTACCTTTATGTATAGCTCCAATGCCTCAAAAATTTCAGTTGTTTTCCAATCAGTATTCTGAATTCTTTATCCAACATGAACATACAGCTAGAGGGCAATGAGCCCTACTGAGCTCTCTAGTTCAACTGTGAGATTGTATATCATTATCATGATGGAAGCCTCTCCCAACCCCTCTTAATTCTAGGTCAGCCTGGCACTGAGTTTTTTAGTGGAACTGAAGGGGAGAAAGAATGTGGAAATCACTGTTGGGGTAAAAGAACAAAAGAATCAATAAAACCTGTAGGAGGGGAAGCCATAGAGTTATGTGCAAAGGAAAACAAATTGATTAGTAAATAAACCCTGAAGTTAAGGAGAACCAGAAAGAATCAACACCCTTATACAACTGCATAGGTTTTGCCACCTAGACTTTTATGTATTAGTTTATCATAGTAATGCTTAATATAGTACCTTTCCTCTTTTAATTATTTTCTATTTATACCATTTGTGGTTTGTTTATAGCTATTTATAGATTTTTGTTGACTTATCCTCCCACATTAGATTGTGAGTTCCATGAGGGTAGGGATTATCTTTTCCCTTTTTCTGTATCTCTAGTTCTTAGTAGAGTGCCTGGTACATGACACCTATATAATAAATATTTTTGACTGTCATATCTTTCATCAATAAACTATACCCCTTTACCTCCTCCCAGCACAATGAAACTTTCTTGAGGGCAGGTACTACTTTGTTTTGTTTTTGCTTTCTTAGAAGCTTACATTCCTTATATCTAGCAAGTGCCTGCTAAAATGCTTCTTAGAAATCATTCTGTGTGATATTGGATAGAAAAGTTATCTTACTTCTGCTATTGTAAAAGGCAGGATATAGATACTTTAGCACCCTCCTGTATTGAAGTAATATTCATGGACCACAATAAGGCTTTTCCAGGTTGCTCCTGTTATAGTCTACAATGAGTCATCTAGAACATTTATTAATAGTCACAAAATTTAGTAGGCTACACATATAATTCATAAACCCAGACATATGTACTTATGAGTATGAATAAATTTGTGTGCATACACACATGCACACACACACATCTATCTATATCTATCTCTGTCTCTATCTCTATCTCTATCTCTCTATCTCGGTTTCTGTCTCTATCTCTATCTCTATCTCTATATCATCATCTATATCATCTATCTATCTATCTATATACACACATGCACATACCCTTAGAAAACTTTCTGGACATCCCAAGTTTCCTCTAAAGAAATATTTAAACTAATTCTAATCATACCCTTTATATATGGACATTGGGTTCACATTCCTTTCCCAGTGCCAGGCTGACCTAGAATACCACAAATAGCCACTCTCCAACGAATTCTCCAACTTAGTGTCAAAGATGATTAGTGGGGAAGAATAGAAGCTCTACTTCTCCTGCTGACGTTAGTAGGTATGCAGAGGAGAGTATGACAAAGGTTTGAGAAAGCACCTGCTATAAAGCCTGGAGGGCTTCCCCCCTGCTGTAGTACAATCATCTCTTCCAGTTGGAAAAAAAGAAACCTCTTCTTATATTTTCTCTTGCTTAACTATTTTCTGTATTCTTGCCTAGCTCCTTGTTTGGTCTGGCTTTGTGCCATTGAAGGGGATATAATCCATTTGATAAATGCTTCTCTGGTTATATTTCTGAGAGAGGAATGTTTCTTACTTGAGTCTTTTAAAAATGTTTATTTATTGAGTATTTTATTTTTCCCTGGTTACATTTAAAAACAATGTTTAATATTTATTTTTAAAACTTTGAGTTCCAAAATCTCTCCTTTCCTCCTGTCAGCTCCCCCTTCCTCCACATTTCTCAAGTAAGCAATTTGATATAGGTTATAAATGGCGTTGTCATACAAAACACTTCCATAATTACCTAGGCCTTTCTTTTTTTTCAGTTTTCAGCTTTGGATGGAAAGCTACCAACCACTTCTATCCTGTACTTTTTGTAGCTAATCTTTATGTGCTGGCTATTGGGATAACTTAATGCTATTACCAGTGTATCTTATTTTATGTAACAGATGCTTTCTTCCTTGTCTTGATATGAAGCAAATTTATGGACAGCTCATATTTTTTATTTGTTTACATAGTATTTTGGGAGAAGCAATAAAATTTGACAAGACAATGTAGCAAAATTCACCCAAAATATGAACATATATCTTTAAAAATTGCTTATTATATGAAAATTTACCTTATAAAGGAATATTCCAAATATGCCCATAGAGCAAATACAATATTGAAATTGAAAATATCATAGCAGAAAACTCTATCTGTTTGTGACTAGATCCCCTCCACGCAGTGCATCCCATTATAATAACCACTCAGACAATTTATCTCATGTCAGTTGTAGCACAAAGCTTCAAGAATAAGTACTGCAGGCCAATAGCAAGTGGAAAGAGTTAATCAAGTAATAAAATGGTTTCTGTGATCCATTTTCTCACAATTGCAACTTGACTAGGCATAGTCTGTGACTCATTTCTTCTACAACAATGAGCTACCATGGCACTCAGAAACTTTAGAAGAGACATTTTTTGCTCATTCAGAATAAAATTCTAATAACATGAGAACTGACATAATAGGTCATTCTCATGGTGCAGCCTATCTAGTAATCTGTATCTGAAAATGGTTCTATGTGATGGTGGTCTCCCTAGAGAGAAGCTTATCATTGACTTAATTCTCTACCTAAACTGTATTTTTTAGGAAATGTATCTGGATTCAGTCTAATTTCTATGTATGAGTGAACTGAAAATTAGTGAACCCCAAATATCCAACACAAAATAAATAATTGTGATAGAAAATAGTTCTCTATAACTTTACATAAAGTTCCTAGAAGAAGTCAACCTAGTTCATTACTCTTGAGATGAAAGGAGGTTAGGGTAGATCATCTCTAAGAGCCCTTCTAGATTTAAATCTTTGATCTTGTGATTCTTGTCATCTAGGATTATTATACTAAAAATAAGCTAAGATGATATTGTCTTTTCAACTCACTCCTACAGTAGATTCTAGGGAGTAGAAAAGTAATACCAGTGACTGAGTACACTACAAATTTAAGCTTTGCCTTATTAGCTAGACTCTGGTAAATGAAAATCTATCTTGAATGACCCCCATCACATTCTCTGAAGTTGTTTTGCCAAAATTTATTCTTTCCTTTCCAAATTTTTACAACATACAACACCATTTTCTTCTATAGACTCTCTTTTGACTGAAGACCTTTGATAGGGTTAATTCAGCAAATAATTAATTCTGTACCTTTCTAAAGTAAACTATCAAACCTGGTGTCCCTAATCCTGCTGACCCTGTGAAAAAGAGACTATAGAAAAAGTAGGTGATTAACATGGGATAAACTTTTCTATCTTCCATGCATGAGTACTCGCCTCCCGGAAACAGAAAATCAACATCTGAGTATTCTGTGTCTTGCCAACTGGACAAGAAGGTAGATAAAAAACAAGATTAACTTTGATATTTTATGCCTTTGTCTTTGAGACCATGAGAAGAAAGGGGACCTCAAGGGGAGAATCTCTAAAACAGGCAAGGGAGCAAGATGACCTCAACCTGGGAAAATTATAGGGTACATCCTCTCCCCATTATCTGTAGAACCTAGCATGAGAAAATACTGGAAGGGGCAACATCTTATTCCTATGGCAACTGAATTCAGAGGTTAAAGGAGGGTTGGAGAGATCCTAGAGACAACTGTTATTCTTTTAAGTGAAGAAATCACCAGGCTCTCTGACTTTGGGGGGTAAGAAAAGATTTGAATTTTAATTCATAGGCTAGTGCAAGAGTTCACAGATAATTACAAAAAAGTTCCCAGATTAGGGTCTTTGGGGAAGCAGCAAGATAGTGAGGTTTAGTAGAAGTAATGAAGTCAAGTGAACTAACTTCAAACTGGGCTAGTAAGAACAGCAAGGACTGTTGAGTGGGGGGAAAGAGAAACAACCTCAAGATGATAATTGGTTTTTGATGAACATGGACCAAGAAATTTGGAGAAAGTGGGAAGAATTCTTATAGTCTACCTGCTATGCAGGGAAGAGATAGGGGAGAGGTTAGGGTGGCACTAGGAAGAACTAAGGAGTGACTTACCTTAATGCATAGCAGAAGTTTGCATTCCTGTGCATGCTTGCAGCAGCTAAAAAATATAGAATAACCTTAAATTCTTAAATTAAGTTTAAGAATTTACTAATACAAGGTAGCCTTAAAGAATTTATGATGAATAACTAGGAGAGCCTGATAAAATAACATGGAGACACATTATATAGCAGATTAGTACAGAATGAAAAAAATTAACTATTTTAACAGAGTACTTATTTACTTAGGTGCATTCCTTGCCTATAGGGTGTTTGCTTATAAGGAACAATACAGAAAAAGGAAAGAATTACATTTGTCTGTTAATGCTAAACATGAGGGGAAAAATTACATTTCTCTCTGTTCACAGTTCTCTGCTTCACTATCTGTAGCATCTGACTTATACTCCTTTCCATATCCTGAGAAATAGAAATTCCCCTTGCCTGTCTCTACTACCCTGTTCCCACTTTCCTTGGAAACTTAAGAGCTTCTCAGCATATATTTCAAAATTCTGGGTATATTTCAAAATTCTCATTTATAAGTTCTTCCCCTTAATTCTAATAGTCAATTAGTTTGGTCTGGCTAATTGTTTACCTGATTCAGTTTTTCTGCATCAGATTTTCTCTGGGGGGTGGTACTTCCCAGGTGCTTCCTGAATCCCCATTTCAAAATCCTTCTGGGTACGCACTTCATCTTGACTTCCACTTCACTGCAAAATAAAATAGAATCTATCCATCCTATTTCCCCTTTTTCTACATCTTAAAACCTCTCATTGCTTTCCATTCTCATTTCTATTTTTAGAATGGAATTTGAGAAAATTTCTCCATGACTAAAATAACCTCTTTATTTGAATTCTTGATCCTTCATTCTTCCTCAAGTGGTTGCCCTTTAGATTTGTTAATCAAATTATTCTTCCTTTCATCTTCAATTCAAGAAATATCCATTGGCCCTTCTCTATTGGTTACAAATAAACCCAGATGTCTATTTGTTTGTTTATTTTTTGCAAGGCAGTGGGGTTAAGTGACTTGCCCAAGGTCACACAGCTAGTAACTATGAAGTGTCTGAGATCAGATTTGAACTCAGATCCATCTGACTCCAAAGCCAGTGCTCTTCCATGGCTCTACCTAACTGTCCCAATGTCCGGATTTCTTTAAAATCCCTCACCTGTTTGTCTTACCTTCATAGGAAAAAAACATTTAAAAATGGCCATACTCACTGACTCCCTTTCCTCTTTACCTACTCTTAATCATTATAATTTGCTTTCTAAACCTGAACCTGAAGCTCCTCTAAAGTTTTGTTCTAGGGCCAATTTTCTTTTTGTCTGTGGTCTTTTCTATTAGACTGGAAGCTACTAGTGTGAAGCAAAATGATTCATTTTGGTATTTTTATACTCAGCATTTCACACATTCCCTGGTACATAAGTGTTTAATAAATTCTTGTTGATTGATTGATGATCTCATTAGCTCCCAAGACTTCCATTATCATCTCTATACAGACCTCCAAAACTCAAGTACCTTATTACTTAAATTCTTGCTTCCTTGACATGCCTGCATCAAAGAAAGCACCATACTCCATGAGCAGAGCAGAATCCCAAATATTCTAATAAACCACTTGAGCCCAATCTCTAGTCTAGGTTTTCCAATTCACATTCGTCTGATAAGCTGTTATTTGTCCTTCATTCTCGAAGATGATCATGACATCAAGGAGGTGATGCTATGACAGGCAAGTGAATTAGATTTAAAGTGAGGGAGGGATCACTAGAACTTCTCTGGGTCCAGTGCCAGATTTGGATCAGGATAATTGAAGATGGCACTGAATGCAGTGGGAGATCTTGGTCTTTCTAAGTCTTTAGCAGGTCTCATTTTGTCTGAGGTGATACCTATTCAGTAATTAAGGCTAGGTAAGAAATAAATGTGATTCAATGATAGCCCCTTTCCCTAGTCAAATTAAAAATCACACTGGAAGGAAAGACTCTCAGGATTTCTAGTCAAAACAGAAATGATTGCTATTTATATTCACTCTGACCCAGTCAAAGCCCAACAATGACCAAATGGGGTTGGTCTGGGACCTATTTTTGGCCTCAATATCCTGATATCATTGGTCTTCAAAAATGAAGGATGGGAGGCAGCTAGGAGGCACAGTGGATAGAGCACTGGCCCTGTAGTCAGGAGGACCTGAGTTCAAATCTGTCAGAAACTTAATAATTACCTAACTGTATGATCTTGGACAAGTCACTTAATTCCATTACCTTGCCAAAAAACCCCCAAAAAAACCAACAACAAAATAGAATTTTTAAAAAAATGAAGGGCAAACAAATAGTGCCCACTAGTACTTTACTCCTCAAGATATACTCAAATAATCCAGTGCTACTGAACTTTTTGTTGTTCCTGTCTACTAATTCTATGGCTTTTCATTGTCTGTCCACCATGTTTGGAATTTTCTCCTTCCTTATCTCTTTCTCTGACTTCGTTAAAAACCCAGTTCAAATCTTATCTTTTACAGAAGACCTTTCCCAGGCATCCTTACTAGTTATGCCTTCTGCACTGAGTTAAGTGGCTCCTATGAATGAAATGCCAGGTCTGGAGTCAGGATGATCTGAGTTCCAATCTAGTTTTAGGTATTTACTAACTATGGGACTCTAGGCAAGTCACAATCTCTATTTCACTCAGTTTCTTCATCTGTAAAATGAAGATAAGACTAGCACCTACTTCACAGGATTGTTCTGAGGGTAAAATGAGATACTTGTAAAATACTAAGCACAGTTTCTGGCAAAGAATCCAGTAAGTCCTTCCTTCCTTCTTTCTTTCTTTCCTTCCTTCCTTCCTTCCTTCCTTCCTTCCTTCCTTCCTTCCTTCCTTCCTTCCTTCCTTTCTTTCTTTTCTTCCTTTATTCTTTTCTCCCCTCCTTCACTCTTTTATTCTCCTTCCCTTACTTCCCTCCTTCTTTCTCTTTCCCCGTTTCTTTTCTCTTTTCCCTTTCCATTTACTTTCCCCTCCCCTTCTTTTTCTTTCCCATTTGACTTTCTCTTTCCATTTTCTCTTCTTTATTCTTTTTCCCTTTCCCTTTTCTATTTCCTTCTTTCTTTCTGTTTCCTTCTTTCCATTTCCTTCTTTATTCCCTTTCTCTTCCTTTATATCTTATATGGACATTTTTTTCATATAGTTTCTCCCATTAGGTTGTGATGTCCCTTGAATCCAGGGACCAAATTTTTTACTTTTCTTTATAACCACACAACTTGATACAGTGTCTGGCTCATGCTGCGTGCTAATTGAATGTTTATTGATTAGAACTAGCACTTTTATGTCCTATAGATATCTCAAAGCAGAACTTGTATTTCATCCTATTTCATCTTCAAAATCCTCTGTTTCTTGCCACTATGATCCATTCAGCCATCCAAATCGACAAACACCGAATAATAAACCCTAACATTTTTTGATCTCCACCCCCTCACTACACCCCAATCAGTTATCAAGTCTGATCCAATCTACTTCTGCAATATGCTAATTCTCTCTTCACACTGAAATCACTACTGTAATATGGTCTTTCATCACCTTTTCCCCAGATATTTGTAACAACCTTCTTATTGATCTTTCTGCATCCCAAATTTCATTTCTAACTCATTTTACTCCTAGCCTAAAAATTATTATTTTTAGAAAAAAATAAAGATCTAATTTTTGGAAGGGGTTTGATATTTAAGAGGTGTCTATGTAACAGAGTTCCCCTGGTTTAGATATGCTTTCTCCTCTTTTCTGGTCCCTCACAGTTGCTTTCTTCTGGAAGTCTTAGATTCTGGTGATGTGTTCTAAATTGGCACCTTTCATTTGGAAAATTTCAGTCTCATGGAATGCTCAGCCAGGCTTTGCTAAACAGTCTATCCATCCTCCATCCTCCCCACCTGTGACATTAGAAGTGCAAAACTAATCAGATATTCATAAGTGAGACCCTACCCCTGTCTACAAAAGCTCTTAATTATGCTATGGGTGACTTAACTGAGTAGCCTTGATGTATGGAAGAGAGAGCCAATGTGTTCCCATTCAAGATCCCTTGATTTTTTCTGGGAGTTCCACATTGAGAGGAAAGGCTTTCAAAGGAACATCAGCAAGTTGCCCCCTTTTACTGAGGCTTGAAGAGAGCATCCCTCTGACAAGTGAGATCTAGTGTCTATTTGCTTCTCAAGAGACTGAGACAGATGTGTCTTTTTTTCTGGAATTTTTGTTCCTTGCTCCACTTCATACATACCTCTGGGTTTTTCAGGTCTTTCACTTTCTGAATTAAAGTGCATATGTAATAAAGTACCATTGATTTTAGGTCCTATGAACAGTGTGCCTGCTGTGTAAAAGTCCCTAGGCAATCATAATGAAGTGGGACTCAAAAATTTTCAATATATCCCTGTTGTCTCTAAAAAAATGGCATAGTACTTAGCCTGGAACTTAGGGCCTCCATAATCTGGAATCCATCTCTTCCCAAAAATTTCAACTTACTCTATTTACTCCTTCCCTCTATATTCTATTCAAACTGGTTCATTTTCTGCTAATATGGCATTCTATCTCCTTTCCCCATATCTTGGTGCAAGCTGCACTATTAACCTTTGAATGATCATTATCCTTAACCATATGTCTTAAAATCCATAATTTTCTTTAATATTCGTCTTAGGTATCACCTTTCCTAGTCTCTCAAGTTCAAAGGTTCTTAATATGGGGTCTGTACACTCCAAAGAAAGAAAATATGATAACTGCATTTACAATTGGTTTCATTTGTAACCTTATGTATTTTATTTCATGCATTTAATACCTTAATCTGAGACTGGGAGCTTGAAATAAAAAAAAAAAGTTAAGGATGCCAACTCAATGTTTGGATTGTCTTCATCCAAATTATTCTATTTTATTTTCCATGTATTTATGTCTCTGTGTCATTCATCTCATACATAAAATGTAAGCTTCTTTATTCCAAGTCAAGCATAGTTCCTTGTCTGTAATCAATGCTTAATAAATATTTCTTGAATTATTTGAAGATTGAATTATAGATACTCTTGCTTATCATAAAGCTCCAGATGTCCAGTGGTGCTTTTTTTCTTCTCTTTTGTATGTCACATTCTTCCCCACTCCACATTTTGTAGTCTGGTTTTGATTCCTCCCTGCCTGCTCAGCTCCTTTTTTTTCTTTAGTTTTGCTTTTTAGCACTTTTTCCCCCCATTCTTTCAAAGAACACTCTATTCTCTCTGACAAAACTGGAAAGCAGAAAGTGAGTCTTATTACTATCTCCTTTTTATACACATCTTGTAGTTATTCAGCATTGGCAGAAAAACAAACATAACCCAATCTTTTTAGGTCACTAAAATATCCTCCATCTCCTCTATACTTGGTAACAGGGAAATCCCCAGTTCTCTTTCATTCTTGCTGCTAGCTGCTGTGGCAAATTGCCTGCCTTGGGCTGCCCCAGAGGCAATTTCTCTTGAGGGGATCTTAAGTGGCGTTTTTTTAAAAATAGTTTGTTTTCCCAGTTTTATTTTTTCATCCCACATTAGTTAGCATTATGTACTCAGATATAGTTCATCCACAAATACCAGATTTCTTGGAACTGGTGACAAATAATGATGAATTTCTTTAGCTAAATAGACAGTGACATGATTAGAATAGCAGATGGAAAGAAGGTAAGTTTTTGGTTCAGAGTTCCTACAATTGTTTCTACACTATATGGTTGTACAGGACTAACAAGATCCTTAACAGAAAGTTTGTACCTTGGAGCAAAATAGATCATATATGGATAGCCCCAGAGTCTTAAGATTTCTATGCAAAGTGGGATTTGGGGTTTTTCAAGACCTGGGGGACTTTTTAATGATTCCGGATATCACTACTGCATCCTGGATGGATATATTGTTCAGATTTGATAAAGATTTAAGTGTCTTAGAAGTGAGTTTAGACAGTGACCTCTGTCACAATGTGAAATACAAAGCATTAGGAAAAATATTACATATTACCAAAGAAAATGAGAGGTGATTATTGATAGAATTTAGTAAGATGTTTTCTTCATCTAAATGACTCATTTTTCTAGTGAAATGTTTGAATTGCATTTTCTGTATAACTCAGGGGATAGGGGATATATTCATATTTTGCCATGTAGCCCATTTCACCTATCACAAGATAAATGAGGAAAAAAAATTTCAATATCAGCATATCCCACATCTATATCTAATATTTCCATAGATAGAAGAGGGTAGAGAAAATGAAAAATATAAATAAGCAAGATTAATGACTTACTGTATATTTCTGGGATGAACTGAAATCTCTGCAAAGCTTTTATTTCAATGGAAGATCAGTGAATCTGGTATGTAGGTCTAGTTGTCAGTATAAAGAGAAATAGAGGGGATAAAATACTGATGCTCTAATTAGAGACCCATGTTATTACGTAACTTATGGTGAAAAGATGGAACTGTGTAGAGATAGATAGGAGGCTTTAAAACAGCTAAAGATAAGCTTCATTGCTTTTGAACCTGGTCTTCAGCCTGCAAATGTTAGCATAAGACAATTTTATATTTTTCTTTTTTTTTCATTCCCTACCAAAAGTATTATCTCTAACATTCCAGATTTATTTTCCAGATGATTCCAAATATGAAATATTTTAATATACTTCTTCAATGTTTTCTAACATATGATAATATGAGGCAGCTAGGTGGTACAGTAGATGGAATCTTGGGCCTAATGTTAGGAAGTTCTAAATTCAAATCCAACCTCAGCTACTAGCTGTGTGACTCTGGGCAAAACACTCTTACTTCAATTTTCTCATCTGTAAGAGATAGATGAAAAATAGCACCTAACTTCTAGAATTGTTGCAAGGATCAAATTAGATAACTTATGTAAAATACTTCACACAGTGATTTATTATAGTAGATTCTATACAAATGCTATTATTCTTATTGTTGTTATTATTATTATTTATCAATATGCTTTATGGCTATTCTTTAATTTACTAAGGTGATTGGTTGAGATTATTCACTTCTTAGAATAATCCAACAACTCTCCAGCATTTAAGGGAACTTTCTCTGCAATCATTTCTGCTAATTTTGCATCCCATGGCTAATAACCCTAGTCATGATCTCAAATCAGCATTGTAATTTAAAATGTTGAAAGAAAATTCGATGCAAATGAGATAAAATCCAGCTGTGGGATGGAGAATTTAGAAAATCCTGTTGGGAGAGACAATTGGGTACTCTGAGGTTGCTGATAGTGAAACTGTTCATCTTTGGAGAGAAGAGAGGAGTCAAGTCAAGGAAGAAAGAAACTTGAGTAAAGCTATAGGAGGGAGGAACAAAATGAATGTTTATTGCTTCTTAATTTAGCTAATTGCTTTTTCTGAACTCAATTGTTTCTAAACTGATAAAGAAGTGACAATGATATTACCACTAGGTGGTATGCCTCAAGCACATCAAAGGAAAAGAACTTATATAGGTATAGTAACTCTTTTTTGGAGAGTAATACATAAAAACTAAGAGAGTAAGAGCCTGTAGGAGAATGGTTAACAAATGGTGGGGCATGAAAGCATAGAGTATTATTGTAGTATAAGAAATGATGAAATGAGCAGTTAAAGGAAACTAGAAGGAAAGGACACTATATGAACTGATGTAGAACAAAGTGAGCAGAGATAGTAGGAAAATGATAGAAAAACAAATTTTAAAAGACTTTAGAGTTCTGGGAAATTCAATTAAGAACCACAATAACAAAAGAATGAAGATGAAGCAAGTTGATTCCCACATGTCAGAGAGATGATGGACATAAAATGCAGAATGAATCACACATTTTTGTATTTGACCATAGTGGGAATTTGTTTAATTTGACTTTGATTATTTTATCAGATTTTTTAAATTGTTTAATCATGGGGGGAAGATAGAATGGTGAGAAAAGAAATGCTTGTTAATTAGAAAAAAATAATATAATGACATGGAAATAAGATGGAATAGTAAGACATATAGCCAAGATTTCAACACAACTATTTCACAAAGATATAGACACCATAACTGATTAAATCCTAATCAGGAAATATAAGGAAAAAAATCATAGTGAGTTTTTTCTTAACCCAGCCCATCATATTGAGACAAACAGAGAAGTCTGTAAATACTGGATAAGAGTTTAGCCAACAAGATGATGGTTTCACAGAGCATTCTATTATGCATAAAATGAAGGAGGACCTAGGCTATGCACCAGGAGGAGAAGGGGTCCTAGACCCAGATAAGGGGGGGGTCTCATTCTTGTATTAATGCAAGACCAGGTGCCAATTGGTAGCCCTATCATTTGACACCCAGAGTTGGGCCAGACATGCAGGGTGGACTGAGAAGCAGAACTACAAAAGGTGGAACTACAGGCTAGGGATCAGTTGTGTCCCTTGGCTACATGTACAGAGAAAGGAAAAATTTCAGAAACAAAGAGTACCTGGGGGGTGGGGGAGACTGTCTCAGTTCTAATCTCTAGTCCAGGTTGAAGACTTCAGGAGAATAACAAGGGCAAGAATCCCAAACCAAAGGAGAGCATGCCATTCTTTAATTC
The DNA here is from genome assembly GCF_037893015.1 of Macrotis lagotis. Lineage (NCBI taxonomy): Eukaryota > Metazoa > Chordata > Mammalia > Peramelemorphia > Peramelidae > Macrotis > Macrotis lagotis. The sequence continues at coordinate 78,209,226 of NC_133663.1, read as the reverse complement.
AAGAGTTGACCAGTTATTTTAGAGTCAATGAATCCAACAATAGTGTACTAAAGCTTCAACCAGGGGCAAACCCACAGGTATGTCGTTCAATCCCAAACCTAGGTCCAGAGCATGCTGAACTTAGGTCAAAGGGTCAATGATGATCAACCTTAATGGCCTTGCTCATTCCATCAGTTCAATAATCAGGGACAATTTTAGGGTATTTGTGACAGAGAATACCATCTGTATCCAGAGAAAAAATTGTGGAGTTTAAGCAAAGACCAAAGATTATTACCTTTAATTAAAAAAAAAAAGTTGTCTTATGTTCTACATAATTTTGCTCTCTAATATTTTATTTTTTCCTCAAGGATATGATTTTTTCTCTCAACACATTCAATTTTGATCAATGCATAGCATAGCAAAGCTGTAAATATTATCAGATTGCTTCTTGGGGGTAGGGAGGGTGGGGAAAATTATAAAATTCAAAAACCTTACAAAAAAAGTGATAGGTAGAAACTATTATTGTATATAATTGGAAAACAAATAAAATATTTATATAATTTTTAAAAAGGTCAATGCTGAGACCAATTTGAAAGCTCTAAAACTTGCAGGTCCCCAACCTGAATTGTTATAAGGATCTGGAATAACACTCAAAACTCAAAGAAGAAAGAAGAATCACCGAAGCAGACACAAGCTCAGCCCATACATTCCCTGAAGAAATGAAGTTTTTTTTTTTTTCACTAATGGCCATAATATAAAATCCAATGTCAGAACTTGTCAGAAGGAATAAGCAAATCAAAACAAAAAAGAACCCCATCAAGAGTGATTATGGTTGCAAAGACTTTTAAGATAACAACCGCAGAGAAGAAAACGGCTCCAAAACTTCCAGAAGCAAAAATTCAAAGAATAACAATTTGTAAACAATTTTAGCTAGAATTTCTAGAAATATGAAGCAAGAATTTAAAAATTGGTAATATAATTTTAAAAGACAAATGAAAGAAGTAAAAGAAAAGTGGGAAAAAGATGAGAATCATGAAAGAAAGATATCGAAAAAGAACTAAAAGCTTGGAATAAATAGAAGATTGTAATTCATATGACAACACAAATTTCAAATTTTGACAAAAAACTGAAGAAAATGTAGTGTACCTCACAACAAATCAGTTAACCTGGTAAAGCAAACAAGGAGAGAAAATTTAAGTCATTAGGCTACCTGAAAGACATGACCAAAAAAACCCAAAAAGAACTTAGGCAACATATTTCAAGAAATCATAAACGAAAACAGACTAGATTTCTGGAACAAGAACATAAAATCAAAATAGAAAGGGTATAGCAGTCACCTCCTGAAAGAAACCCCAAAATCTAAACTTCATTTAACATTACAATACAAAGACAAGATTTACATATCAAGTAATAAATATTATAAGCAGCCCAAAAGATTCAAGCATTGAGGAGCTACAGACCAGATCTAACAATATTTAGGAGTTACCACTATGAAGAAGTGAAGACCTTGCAAAACAATATTCCAAAAAGGAAAAACAATAGACTTGTAAAATTGTAAAATTACTTGATAATAAAATCAAGAATAAAATTCATAAAATATGTATAAGTTTACAGGGGAAAGGAAGGTCTTTAATGAAATAAAAGATTTCTAAACATGCCTCATGAGATGACATTGAAATAAAAGCAAAGGTGTCAAGAGAAATATAAAAAAGTACACATGAGTAAGCTATTAAGGGAAAATTGATGACCTTCTAAAATTGTAAGAAGATACATTTATTTCCTCAAAACTCATAAGTCTTAGAGAGATGTGAATTAGAGAGAGGGCCTGGGAGTGGGTTGGCTTTCTTTAGATGATCTTAAAAGAAAAATGGAAATGAAGAGAAATAGGAATGTACTGAGGGAAGGAAAAGGAGAGGAATGATGGAGAAAATTAAAATTTATATAAATTAAGAGGAAGGATTGGGGGTGGGAGGCAGGTGCCCCCTGACCCTAATTCTCATATGAGCTATTCAGAGGAGGGAAGACTATGCACTTGCACTTGAGTATAAGAAAAACATCTTACTCAACAGTTAAACTGAAGGCAAAAGGAAGAAGAGAAAAGGAGGAATAGGGTGGATTAATTAAAAGAGGTATTTTAAAAAGCAAAATAAATTCTAAGGAGTATGAATTTTGAAGATGGATTTAAGTTAAAAGGATAATAGTCTGTTTTGAGATACTGCAAGAAGGAAAGAGAAGAGATATAGAAGAGAAGGAAAAGATTACATGAAACATAGAACACTTGGGTTGACCTTGCTCCTCTCTCACAACCTTTAAAAAAAGGGTAGTAAACAAAAAGAAGGAAAAGTAAAAGAAAATAGGATAGAGGAAAATAATACAACTTGAAAATCATATTTTTGTTAATGATCATGTTTACTCATAAAATGGACAATAATAGTAGAATGTATTTAAAAATAGTATTTATTTAAGAATAGTAGAATGTATTTAAAAGCAGAATATATTGTTGATAAAAACAGACTTGAAAAAGAAAGATTCACATGGAGTTCAGACAAGGGCATTGAGAAAAATCTATTGTGTTTCAGAGAAAGTAAAAATGCAAGGGTAGCAATCATGATTCTAGGCAAAGCAACAGTAAAAATAGACTTAGTTAAAAGATATATCTATCTATAAATATATATAAGGAAACTACATTTTACTGAAAGTTACCAATGAATTAATATAAATATCACAAATGTATGTGCTAAATGGCATACTAGCTAAATATTCAAAGAAAAATAATTAAAGGATAGAGAAATAAATAGTAAAACTATGATGGTGGAGATTTCAATTTCATCCTCTTAGTTGCATATAATTCTAAGATAAACCAAAGCAAGGTGAAAGATCTGAATAAAGTTTTAGAAAAATTAGGTATAATAGATTTCTAAACATTATTGTATGAGGATTGAAAGGAATACATATATGTATAGAACCCTCACAAATGAATAAAAGAAGATATGTTCAATAAAGGGTCTCTGAAGAAACTGGTAACATAGTTCTAGAGAATGTGTGACTCAGAAAGCAAACCACAGAAATAATCAATAATTATATTAAAGATATTTATAACAAAACAATATACAAAAATTTTGGAGATTCAACTTAAACAATAATTAGGGGGAAATATATAATCTTTTAACATTTTCATCAACAAAAAAAGAAAGCACATCAATAAATTGGACTCTTATAGAAAAACATGGAAAACCAACAAATTGAAAACCATTAATTAAATACCAAAATAGATATAAAAATCAAAGAACAGATTAAAAATAGAAAACAAAAACCTATTAAATTAAATTAAATTAAAACTGAATTTGAACCAAAAAAAGTCACTAGTTAGCATGATTTTAAAAAAGAAAACAAGTTCCGATATGAAAATTAAATGGGTAAGTTCATAATCCATGAAACAGAAATAAAGTAATTATGAACTCTTGTGTCCAATTCTATATCAATAAAATTGACTAGCTAAATAAAATACATGAATATTTACAAAAATTGTAAGCTCAAATGAAAAGAACAAGGAAATGAGGTTTAAATAATGCAATCTCAGAAAAAGAATTTGAACAATTCAAAAATGAATTCCCAAAGGAAAAGAATTAACCATGACCAGACACAATTACTTTTTATCAAACATCTGAAGAAAAATTAATTTCAAGATTAATTAAGCCTTTGGGAAATAGGAAAGGAAGGTATCATTCCAGAATATTTTTAATGATATACAAAGGGACTTGTTGTCTAAACTAAAGACTATAGAGAAATATCTTCAAAGAATACTGTTGTAAAATTTTTAAATAAAATAATTACAAAAATACTACAGCAGCAAATTATGAAGATTAGTCAGTATGACCATATAAAAAGCAAGAAAAAAGCATGTAATCATAGCAATAGATGTATAAAAAAGTTTTTGACAAGATACATCACCAAATCCTTTTAAAAACACTAGAAATAAGGGTAGCTAGGTGGCATAGTGCATAAAGCACCGGCCTTGGAGTCAGGAGTACCTGTGTTCAAATCCGGTTTCAGACACTTAATAATTACCTAGCTGTGTGGCCTTGGGCGAGCCACTTAACTCATTTGCCTTGCAAAATCCTAAAAAAAATTTTTAAACACTAGAAATATGGCAATAAATATTATATGTCCTTGATATGATATACTTCTTATACAAATGAAGACAGAGTAAATAATTGGAGAAATATTAATTGCTCATGAGTAGATTGAGCCCATAAAATATTAATTATATGCTTAATTATATTGTGAATTATGTTATAATTCATAATTATATTAATATGTATGCTAACAAATGGCAATACTTTGAAAATTAATTTAGCTATTCATAACTATGCCAATCAAATTGCCAAATAATTTCTTTTAGAACTAGTAAAAATAACAAAATTCATCTTGAGGAATAAAATTTCAACAATCTCAAGGGAATTAATGGGAAAAAAACATGAGAAGGAAGGAACATTTAGGAGTCCTAGATAACTGTAGCCATCAAAACAATTTTATATTAGTTGAAAAATAGAAAGTTTGATCTGTGAAAGGGATTAGGAACCTGATATACAGAACTAAAGGAACTTAATAGCATAATATTTGATAAACACAGAGATAAAACTGCGTAGTTTATACATTTAAAAAAATTTCTGTCTTCCAATCTGTGGTATACTAACTTCCCCAAGAACAAATGTGATGAAACAAGCGTGCTACTTCTGTTCTTGCAAATAGTTTTTTAATATCTTCTGTTTGGAATTTTAGATTTGGAATAATTTCTATCTTGCTAGTCATGTAATTGCTCATTGGAGATAAAGGGGGAAGTGACAAACATTCAAACCAGAATGTCTTTTTCCCCTCACTACTTCTGAAAACAGACTGAACTGTATATGCACCATATTGGTGGAGGCTGCCTCTCTTACTGGGCCAGCTGACAGAAGTATTAGGTTGTATTTATAACAGCTGAGGAGAGCATGCCCTGTGGAGTGAACTTAATTCTTCATCTGCCAAGGATTCTTTTATGAATGACAGTGACATGTCCCTTGTGTTTTCTTTCTTTTTTATTGTCTCTTTATTTCATAAAAGTACATTTGACAACCTAATTTCATATAATTAATAACATTAGATAGCAAGCCGATTCTGTTTGTCCATTTATGTTTCCAATAGTTCCCCCTCACCTCTTTGCAGGGCTTATCTCCTTGAGCTATAGGACTTGATTATAGATTTTGAGCTTTTTTGCAATGATCTTCTGGGAGTCAATCTAAAATACTCTTTCATGCACATTTACACATATACTCACCTATTTGTTTGATGTTAGAAGTTGCATAAATATGTCACAATTTTTTTATTCAACAAATACTTAATAACAGTGCTTTGGTCAGTGCTGCGGAGGATATGGAGATATAGTTAAAACTCACCTTTCACAGGGTGATGTTACTAGAAAACAGAGCAAAAGTAAAAGCGAACCTTGAGAAATAAGGGATTAGATTTCTGCTACCACTAAAAATTGTATTCTTTTGCTGGAAATTGCTGAAATAACATTTTCCTGCAAACATTTCTATATAACGAAACATTTATTCTGATAATATGCACTTTCCCCCTAACACAATAGCCATGAAATAATCCATTAAAGCAGGAGAGAAGAGAAGCAAAGCCAGACAGGATGGAGAAAGGCAGAACAACCATGTCAGAAGAACTCTGAGATAAAAAAGAGAAAGGGGCAACCTGCCATCTTTAATTTTCCTTTTGATCCCATAATTGAATTATTCCCTGATGAGAAGGATAAGCCTCAGGGTGAGTCCTGGCTGGGCTGCTCCACTTGGAGCAGCACCGACTGGGATGCCTACCAGCATGAGTGAGAAGGTAGGGTGGCCAACTTCTCATTCATCCACAAACTTAATCAACTTTTCCATTCTTTTCAATTCCATCACCAAGCACTGAAAAGATTTCCCTAGCACTTTTATGAAAACCTTCCTCTTTTTTCTGGATATAACAAATTATTGTTTCCTTACTGCCAAACTTGGGGTAATAGTAACTACAGATATTCTGGGATAAAGTTTACCTAATATATTCCTCACTAAATCACATCAGTGACTTTACTTTGAACTAAAGAGTCCAAAGAAAACTCGATTTTAAAGGCAAACAATGAAAATATGCAATGAATGGCAAGGGACCCCTTAAAATGGTGGGGTGAACCAGACCAATGAAGCACTAAGCAGGACACATTCACTCCACAAACTTTCTTGCATCCTACCTCTCATTTTTTTGTCCTTTATTGCACAGAGCTGCAAACATGCTGGGTTGCCAGTGGAAAAGTGAAAATGAGGCTGCTAAGAAGATCATAGACATCCTTAAAGTTAAGAAAGTTAAATGTTTAAATGTTCAATCCCTCCCCTCAGGGAATTTATAGCCAGTAGTAAAGATAAGATAAGCTCACAAATAACTGGTATTCAAAGAATAATATGAACCTAAACACAAAGTGTTATGAGATTTCAGAGGATTGAGAAAATAAATCTACAGGGGATCTTCATGAAGCAGGTGATATTTGAGGTGCTGCTTGAAAGATGGGTAGATTTCAAAAGAAGAATGGCAAGAACTGTCATTTTGTAGAATTATAAGGATTGTGAAGTGATTTAAATGTATTATTTCATTTTATCCTTATAGCAACTCGGTGAGAAAGGTACTCCTTTTACACATAATGAATTAAGTGGCTTTTCTAGAGTCCCATAGTTAATTAATGACTGAGGTGGGATTTGATCCTCAGGTCATCCTGATTGCAAGTCAGTCCCATTTTATATACTATGTTAACTTGCTTGGGTATGAGAAGTGAATAACTGTTCCAATTTGAGAGAAGAGCTTGAGAAAAGGCATAGAGATATGAAATCTTGGAGTGTTTTGGGCTCTCATGGAATTCTACAATTTGAATTAAGTGTATGGTACAGAGGAGGGTACTACAACATATGATTGAAAGGATACTGTTAGGTCAATAGAGATATGAAATTTGGGGGAAGGGAGAGAAGGAACAATCATTTATTTTATTTTATTTTTTTAAGATTTAACATTTTATTTTCCCCAAATACATATGAAAATAATTTTTAACATTTGTGCTTTATCCCTAAAGCATTTGAATGAAAAATTTTCTTCAAACCATCTGCCTAAGCATTTTAATATAAGTTATACATATGTAGTCATATAAAACATTTAAATATCAGTCATGTTGTAAAAGAAAACCGAAAAACCAAACTAAAACGCCAAGAAAAACAATGTTTAAAAAATATGATTTGATCTGTATTCAGACTCCAGCAACACTTTTTTTCTGAAAATGGATAACATTTTTTAGCATTAAATCCTTAGATCTATGGTTTGCTGAGAATAGCTCAGTCTCAGTTGATTATCATACAAAATTGCTGTTATGTGTATAATATTCTCCTTGTTCTACTCATTTGACTTTTCATTGATTCATGTAAATCTTTACAAGTTTTCTGAGAGCATCCTTCTCATCATTTCTTTATAGCATAATAGTATTCTATCATAATCATATACCACAATTTATTTAGCCATTTCACATTTGATGGATGTCCCTCAATTTTCAATCTTTTGCCACCACAAAAAGAGTTGCTATAAATGTTTTTGTACATATATGTTCTTTTCCATTTTGACTCTTTAACCCTTAGGGAAACAAACTTAATAACAGTATTTCCGGGTCAAAGGATATGCATAGTTTTTATAGTGCTTTGAGGCATAGTTCCAAATTCTTTTCCAGAATAGTTGAATCAGTATATTACTTCACTAATAGTGCAAGAGTCTCATAATTTTTCCACACTCTCTTCCAACATTTGATTTGTATACAAATTTGTATACAAATTATTCTGTTTTCCTTTTCTGTCATATTAGCTAAACAGACAGGTGTGGAATGATACTTCAGAATAGTTTTAATTTTCAATTGTCTTATTTAGAGCATTTTTAAATAACTCTAAATAGGTTTGATTACTTTGTCTGAAAACAGACTGTTCTTATCCTTGGTCATTCATTTGTCAATGTTTATTTTTGAAAATTTGATGCAGTTCTCCATATATTGGAACAATAATGTAACTATCAGAGAAACTTGCTGTAAATGTTTCCAGTTATTATTTCATACTAACAATATATTTGCTTCTGACTTTTACCTCTCCCAATTTACCCTCTCTCCTTTCAGCCCTATCCCCTTCTCTTATTCCCTTTCCTTCCTTCCCTGCACTGCAAGATAAATGTCTATCCCCAACTGAATGGATATGATACTCCTTTCTTGAACCAATTCCATGAAAGGAAGGCTCAAATGCTTCTACCTATCTCCTCAATATTTACCTCCATAAAAAATCTTTTGTGTCTTACTTTTATGTGAGATAAATTACCCCATTGTACCTTTCCCTTTTCCATTTTCCCAGTGTATTCCTCATTTTATTTTTTTGGATATCATACCATCTTATTCAGCTTGCACCATTGTCCTCTGTCATATGTATATATATATATATATATATATATATATATATATATATATATATATATATATATACACACACATATATGTGTGTGTGTGTGTTCCCTCTGTAATGAGAACATTTGTTTATATTATTAAATTCCTTATGATTTCTCTCTCTTTTCCCTTTGCCTTTTTAATGCTTCTCTTGAATCTTATATTTGAAAGTCAAATTTTCTATTGAGAATGCTTGTAAGTCCTCTGTTTTATGTAATGTCTTTTTTTATCCCTAAAGCATTATACTCAGTTTTTCTAGTTTGATTTTTGGATGAAATCCTAATTTCTTTGTTCTCCAGAATATCATATTACAAGTTTCCTGAATCTTTAATGTAGAAATTGCTAAATTTTATCTAATCCTGATTGTGGCTTTATAATATTTGAATTGTTTCTGGCTGCTTGCAATATTTTCTTCTTGATCTGGGAGCTCTGGAATTTGGCTATAATATTCCCAGGAGTTTTTTCTTTTCCATTTTGGAATCCCTTTCAGGAGGGGATTTGTAGACTTTTATTTGTTTAATGGCTCCAAACTTTTCCCCCCAAATTTTATGCAAAGATAGCTGTCAATGATTATTCTTTGGCAAACTTTTGAATTTCACATTTTTTCTATTCTGTCTTTTTTTTGTTATTTTTTGTGAATCAATGGGATTTAGGGACTTGCTCAAGGTCACACAGCGAGTAAGTATTAAGTGTCTGAAGCTGAATTTGAACTAAGGTCCTCTTGCCTTCAGGGCCAATGCTCTATGTGCTCCTAGTTCCACATTTTTCTACCACCCTCCCTCTTCCAGCTCTGTTCCCCCTCCTCCACCCCATGGCAACAGACAATTTGATATAGGTTACACATGTACAATTGTCTTCAATATATTTCTATGTTAGTCATGTTGTGAAAGAAGAACAACAAGGGGAAAATGTCATGAAAAAGAAAGTAAAATCATAAAAACTATTTAAAAAGTGAATAATAGTATGTGTTGTTCTGCATTCAGACTCCATGGGTTTTTTTTTCTGGATGTGGATATCATTTTACTTAACAGGTTACTCAAGATTGTCCTAGATCATTTAACTGCTGAGAGGAGTTGCATGCATTACAGTTGATCATTACACAATATATTGTTAATATCTACAGTTTTCTCCTTGTTCTGCTCACTTCACTTAGCATCAGCTCATGCAAGTCTTTCCAGGCTTTTCTGAAGTCAGACTGCTTATGATTTCTTAAGGAACAGTGATACTCCATCACATTGATATACCATTCCTTATTCATCCATTCCTCAATTGATGGACATCTTAATTTTCAATTTTTTGCCACTAAAAAAATCATTGATATAAATATTTTTGTATATGTAGGTATTCCCCCCCTTTAAATGATCTCTTTGAGTTATGATTCTAGTAGTGGCATTGCTGGCTCAAAGGGAGTATACAGTATTTTTGCTCTTTGGGCATAGATCTTATTGCTCTCCAGAATGGTTAGGTCAGTTCATAGCTCCACAAGAGTGCATTAGTGTTTCAGTTTTCCCACATCCTTTCAACATTGATCATTTTTGCTATTGTTGTCTTTTTCGTCAATCTGATAGATGTGAGGTGGTACCTCAGGGTTGTTTTAATTTGTATTTTTCTAATTAATAAATTATCTGGAGCTTTTTTTCATTATTTTTTCATATGTCCAAAGATAGTTTTAATTTCTCCATCTAAAAACTGCCTCTTCATATCTTTTGATTATTTATCACTTGGAGAATGAATTATATATTTTTTGCAAGGTAAATGGAGTTAAGTGGCTTGCCCAAGGCCACACAGCTAGGTTATTATTAAGTGTCTGAGACTGCATTTGAACCCAGGTACTCCTGACTCCAGGGCCGGTGCTTTATCCACTGTGCCACCTAGCCACCCTAATGAATTATATTTTTAAAAGTATATTTTAGAATTGAGTACTTTACCAGAAATACTAGTGTGAACATTTTTACCATTTTTCTGCATTCCTTCTAATTTTGGTCACATTGGTTTTATTCATGTAAAATCTTTTTCATATAATGTTGAAATTATTCATTTTGCAATTTATTATGTTCTCTATCTATTCTTTGGTCATAAATTTCTCTCATCTCTATAGAGCTGACAGAGACACTATTCTTGTCATCAACCTTTATGTCTAAATCCTGTACGTATTTTGACTTTATCTTGATATAGAGTATGAGATATGCCTAGTTTCTGCATACTATTTCTATTTTTCCCAGCAATTCTTGTGAAATAGTGAGTTCTTATCTCAGAAGTTGGAGTCTTTGAATTTATCAAATAGTAAATTGCTACAGTCATTTACTACTGTTTCTTTTGAACCTAATATATTCTACTGATCCACTACTCTGTTTTTAGCCAGTATTAGACAGTTTTGATAACTGCCAGTTTATAATATAGTTTTAGATCTAATATATCTAGACTACTCTCCTTTGAATTTTTTCATTAATTCCTTTGATATTCTATAACTTTTGTTATTCCAGATAATTTTTAAATTATTTTTTCTTGCTCTATAAAATAATTTTTGGTTGTCTGATTGGAATGGCCCTGATTAAGTAATTTAATTGAGGTTGAACTGTCATTTTTATGTTAACTCTGTCTACCCATGTACAATTAATATTTTTCCAGTTGTTTAGATCTGATTTTATGTGAAAAATGTTTTGTAATTATGTTCATATAGTTTCTGGGTTTATCTTGTGAGCTGGATTCCCAAGTATTTTATATTGTCCAGAGTTACTTTAAATGGAATTTTTCTTTCAATCTCTTGCAACTGGACTTTGTTGGTAATATATAGAAATGATGATAATTTGGGGTTTTATTCTGTATCCTACTATGTTCCTAAAGTTGCTAATGGTTTCAAGTTATCTTTTAATTGAATTTCTAGGGTTTTCTGAGTGTACCATCATATCATTTGCAGAATGAGAGTTTTGTTTTCTTGTTGCCTATTCTAATTCCTTCAATTTATTTTTCTTCTAATTGCTAAAGCTAATATTTTAATGCAATATTAAATAATATGATACACCTAATCTTTTTGGGAATGTTTATAGCTTATTATCATAACATTTAATGATTGCCAATGATTTTAGATAGGCATTACTTTTCATTTTAAGGAGAACTCCATCTCTAGTGTTTTTTATTTTACTTTGAATTTTACAATTTTTCCCCTAATCTCACTTTCCTCCTCCCCCCACAGAAGGCAGTCTGTTAGTCTTTATATTGTTTCCATGATAAATATATATATATATATATATATATAATATATATGTACATATGTTGAATATGATGAAAGAGAAATCATATCCTTAATGTCCTTAAAGGGGGGGAGTATAAGAGATAGCAAAATTACATAATAAGATAACTTTAAAAAATTAAAGGCAATAGTCTTTGGTCTTTGTTCAAACTCCACAATTCTCTCTCAGGATAGAAATGATATTCTCCATTGCAAATACCCCAAAATTGTGCCTGATGGTTGCACTGATAGAATGAACAACTCCATTAAGGTTGCTCATGTTGCTGTTAGTGTGTGCAATGTTCTTCTGGTTCTGCTCATCTTGTTCAGCATCAGTTCATGCAATTCCCTCCAGGCTTCCCCAAATTTATATACCACAATTTGTTCAGTCATTCGCTAACTGATGGACATTCGCTCAATTTCCAATCTGCTACCACAAACAGAGCTGCTCTGAATGTTTTTTACAAGTGATGTTTTTATCCTTTTTTATGATCTCTTCAGAGTATAGACCCAGAAGTGGTATTGCTGGATCGATCAAAGGGTATGCGTAATTCTTTGCTCTTTGGGCATAATTCTAAATTGCTCTCCAGAAAGGTTGGATGAGTTCACAGCTCCACCAACAATGTATTAGTGTCCCAGATTTCCCACATCCCTTCCAACATTGATCATTGTCCTTTTGAGTCTTATTGGTCAGTCTGGGAGGTATGAACTTGTACCTCAGAGATGCTTTAACTGCATTTATCTAATAAGTAGTGATTTAGAGCAATTTTTCATATGACTATTGATCACTTTTTTTCTTCATCTGTAAATTGCCTTTGGATATCTTTTGACCATTTGACAATTAGGGAATTGCTTGCTGTTTTTTTTTTAATTTGACTCAGTTCTCTGTATATTTTTTAAATGAGTCCTTTGTCAGAAATTCTAGTTGAGGGGTTGCTAGATTGCGCAGTGGATAGAGTACCAGCCCTGGAGTCAGGAGTACTTGAGTTCAAATCCAGTCTCTTTTTGGCTATTCCTGGTGTAGTATCAGCACCATATTGCCATCATAAAAGAGTCTGACAGAGCTCCTTCACCATATTATTCAAATAACTCATATAGAATTGAAATTAATTTTTCTTTAAATGTTTGTTAGAATTCACGCATACAGGGCAGATAGGTGGAGCAGTGGTGGATAGAGCACCAGCCCTGGAGTCAGGAGGACCTGAGTTCAAATTTGGCCTCAGACACTTGATAATTACCTAGCTGTGTGGCCTTGGGCAAGCCACTTAACCCCATTGCCTTGCAAAAGCCTAAAAAAAAGAATTCACTCATAATTTTTTTTTCCTTAGGGAGTTCATTGATGAACTGCTTTATTTCTTTATTCTGAAATGGAGTTATTTAGTTATTTTATTTATTGTTCTGTTAATCTGGGCAATTTTTACTTTGTAAATATTCACTCATTTCACTTATATTCTCAGATTTATTGGCATAGAGTTGAGCAAAATAGTTCTGCATTATTTTTTTTGTATCTGCCAAGTACTTTATTTTTTAATTTTAGAAAGGCTTTATTTATTTTCAGTTTTACAATTTTTGCCCCAATCTTGCTTCCCTCCCCCACCGTACCCCACAGATGGCAGTTAATCTTTACATTATTCCCATAGTATGCATTGATCTAAGTTGAATGTGATGAGAGAGAAATCATATCCTTAAGAAAGAAACATATAGTATTAGATATAGCAAAATTATGTAATAAGACAATTTAAAAAAATTAAATTAAAGGTACATTGAAAGTCTTTGGTTTTTGTTCAAACTCCACAATGGATACAGATAGCATTCTCCATTGCAGATATCCCAAAATTGTGCCTGATTATTGCTCTGTTGGTATGAGCAAGTCCATTAAGGTTTATCATTGCTTTAATTTTCTCCACAGTATTGAGTTCACTCTATTCATTTTTGATACTGGTAATTTGGTTTTCTTTCTTTTAAAAAATGAAATTAACCAAAGATTTATATATTTTATTTTTTTTTCATAAAACCAAGTCTTAGTTGTTTTTTTTAGGTTTTTTTTTTTTTTTTGCAAGGCAAATGGGGTTAAGTAAGGCTACACTGCTGAGTAATTATTAAGTGTCTGAGGTCAGATTTGAACTTAGGTACTCCTGAATCCAGGGCCTGTGCTCTATCCACTGTGCCACCTAGCTGCCCTAAGTCTTAGTTTTATTAATTAAAAAGTGTTTTCACTTGCAATTATTTAAATTTCTCCTTTCATTTTCAGGATTTATAAGGGGAATTTTAATTTGTTCTTTTTCTAGATTTTTAGCTGCTTGTCCAGTTCATTGATCTCCTCTTTTTCTATTTTATTCATTAATTCATCTTTCCATAAATCTTTATTACATGTAATTTATATTCCTTCATTATCTGAAAAGGATGAACTTAATATTTCTGTCCTTCTGAATTTGATTGTGAAGTTTTAGGACCCTTAAATATATTCAATTTTGCGTAGGTACCATGAGAGAAAAATATATTCCTACTTATCCCCATTCAATTTTCTTCAGAGATGTATCATATCTAATTTTCCTAAAATTCTATTCACCTTCTTAATTTCCTTCTTGTTTATATTGTAATTGAATTAGTTAATCTGAGAGAGGGAGGTTTTAGTCCCCTACTAATATAGCTTTGCTATGTCTTCCTGTAACTTTCTTAGCTTCTCCTCTAAGTATTTGATTGCTTTACCACTCAGTACGTATATGTTTAACATTGACATTACTTTATTGTTATGTTATTATAAATTTTAGGGTTATGTAATTTTCTTCCTCCTCCCTTTTAATTAGAACTATTTTTGCTTTTGATGTGTTTTAGATCAGGATTGCTACTCCTTCTTTCTTTACTTCAGTTGAAGTATGATGTATTTTGTGCTAGGCTTTTACCTTCACTCTGTGTGTCTGTTTCAAATGTGTTTCTTGTAAACACGACGCTATAGAATTCTATCATCATTTATGATTACTAACTCTGTATTTCCCTCTTGATAATTTCTTGAAAGGTGATGTTGAGGAACTTTTTGGATCACAACTTTCAGATAGTCCAGTATATCTTAAATTTTCTCTCCTTCGTCTGTTTTTCATGATTACTTATTTCCAGGGAGGTATTTCACATTTTTCCCCATTCTTTTTGTATGTTTTATTACTTCTTGATGACTTATAAATTATTTTTTTCATTGAACTTTTGTACCTCCTGTTATCATTTGGCCAATTCTACTGAAGATTTTTTTTCCTTTCAGTGAATTTTTGTAGATCTTTTTTCCACTTGGAAATTTTATTTTTAAGGCTTTCTTTTTTAATTGGATTTTTTGTGCCTTTTAAAAAAACATTTGACCTTTCTTTTTAAGGAAATATTTCCTTCAGTATTTCTTTTTGTGGCTCTATTGATTCTTTTTTTCCTTGCATCACTGTTATTTGCATTTCCCATTTCTCCCTCTATTTCTCTTATTTCATTTTTATAATACTTTTTTGAGCTCTTCCATGACCTGAGACCAATTCATTTCTTTTGGAGACTTTCTATGTAGAAACTTTCACTTTTTCTTCTTCTGAATAAGTGTTTTGATCTTCCTTGTCACCAAAGTAACTTTTTATGGTCAGAATTGTTTTCTGTTCTTTATGCATTTTCCACAATCTTTCTTGACTTTTAGCTTTTTATTAAACATCAACTCTGCTCTTAGGAGCCATTGTTCCAAGCTTCAGGGTTCTTGCGCAGTTGTTTTCAGACCAAGTTCTGGGAGTATATAGGAATTCAGTTCTTCTGAGGTGGTATAATCTAAGGAGAGTTTTTTCCCCCTATTTTACTGGACTGTGTTCTGGTCTGTGAGCAACCACAAGCACTTTCTTCCACCCTTGAACTGTGTATAAAGTCCCCATCCCCCTGCAACCACAAGCTAGTGTTCCTTTTCACCCTGGGAGTGGGACTTAGGACTGTGACCCAGATCTGAGTATGAGTAATGTGCATCTGGTGCCAAAAAAGGGACTGCTGCTTCTGACCCCCTTTCTTTGGGTTGTCAGCCCCATCTCTGATTCAGTCACCCCAAGACCTGCTGTTGGGTCCCTGGGGCATGGTCTGTTCTGGTACAACCTTTGCTAGAAAGCACTATACTCTCGCCTTGGTACCAAAGACCTTTTCTGCCAGCCCCCATCTAAGTTCTTTTGAACAGGAAATTATTTCATCCTGTCCTACCATCTTGCTTCTGTCCCCTCAGAACAAGCATTTATTTGGCACCTATTATGTACTGGTATGTTACAAATGTTGTATCATTTGATACTCATAGCAACTCTGGAATGGGCTATATTATCCCGATTTTACAAGTGAGGGAGACTGAAGCAAATAGAGGTTAAGTAGAATATTCACAGTCATATAGTTAGTTAATCAGCTTTGAACTGAACTGAGCCCCCCTGACTCCCCATCACGTGCTCCATCCACATTGTTTGGTAGTATTTGAGGGGTTTTGATTTTGTTTTGTTTTTTATTTTTTAGCATGGAAAAAGGACAGAGATGTATTTTAAAACCTCCTTGTTTTTTTGTTGTTTTTTTTTTGTTTTTTACAAGGCAGTGGGGTTAAGTGGCTTGCCCAAAGTCACACAGCTAGGTAATTATTAAGTGTCTGAGAAAGGATTTGAACTGATTTCCTCCTGACTCCAGGACTAGTGCTCTCTCCACTGCAGCCAGAGATGTATTTTTAGAAGAATCATGTGGAAAATTGGTAGATGAAGGATTGGTTAGTTCTCTCTTTCATTTGTCCCATAACTAGAAATAAGACAAGATGCAAAAAAATTCCCCAAATTAATTCACATTGATGTTTCAGTGGATATTAAATTCTTCCCAGTAGGTATGAGCATGTATGTGTTGTGCTTCCATATGAAGGATAAATGTGCAGATATGTAAACATTCAAGTCTGTGTACCCACTTTTTCCTATTATGATTTTCTTTTGTTGCTTGTCAACTTTGACCTTGGCCATAAACAGAATATGTTTGAATCCCAGTGACTGAAGGATTTATGAAACCCCAAGGATATTAGGATGGCTTATAGGAGGAAATAGTTACTCAGCTGTAGTCAAAAGCAACTCACAGGACCTGCCTTCTCTGAAGATCAAATGAAGTGAGACTCAGAGCATGTAGAACTGGAAGAAACCTTAGTGATCATCTTGTCAAGTCCCTTATTTTACAGATAGGGAAACTGAGACCCAGAGGGATAAAGTGAATTGCCAAAAATGACACCAGCAGTCTTGATAATTCCAATTCTCTTTCTACACTACTATAAAATAGAATTCATCTTCTTTATAAAACCAGATGGCTGCTGGGTTCCAGTGCACATCATCCTCCTTAGAAGCAACATTGCCATGTCAGCGTGCCTGACTGTGGTCCATTATGAATATCCACAGGACTAAATCGAGTTACCCTTATCATTCAGTTACAGAACTCAAGGATGTTTTCATTTGTATTTTATACAATCCTTGTAGCATAAATAGGGAAATTACTTTTGTTCTTTTGTGAGTTTTAGGCATAGTCCTTGAAGAAATGCAGTCAGATTCTCATTTGCTTTGACAGCCTGCATCTATCTTTTCCTCATGTAGCTATCCTTGATGTCCTGGGGAAGAGGGTATAGAAAGAAATGAGATGCTAGACCATTATCTTTTGCACTTTCCCTATGTTGTACTTTTCAATGAAAGAGCTCCAAACACTTTTCAAGCAGGGTGCTATCGTGGTTTCTTCTGGTATACAGCAACCTCCTAGCAGGGCGAAGGATAGTATGCCTCCCTCCCAGACTGTTTTGCTAAACACATCCTGTCAGCTCCCATTTCCTTCCATCAGGAGTAGGCATTATAAGGCAGGCACAGACCTACTATTTTCACTCCTTATATAGTACTGGCATCTGCAGATCTCTGGAACTAATCTTTTAGAAAGACTGGTGGAATCCAAAATGCTTAAGTAGGGAAACAAGGATTATGACAATATTAATGCATTTGAATAATTATTAGAAGATTTGTTTTAGAATAATTTAGCATGATGAATTATTCACTCATATACCTATTATTTAGTAGTTTAAATTTGATAAAGTCATTTTTAAAAAGAGTTATTTTCTAGTTCTCCATGCTTTCTATTTTTTGTCATTGGTAATCTTAGCTCTACTTCCTCGAGGAAGAAAAAATTATAAAAGTCTGAGTGGAAGTAAAAAAGGTAAAAGATAAGGGAGAAAAGGTTGACAAAAGATAAAAGTGAAATGCAAACTTGTCTAATATGAGGATATCTGGCAGATACTCAATATTTTTTTTATTTTTTGTTTTGTTTTTTCTTTCCAGTAGGAGCGATATCTGCTTTTATTCATCAGATTTTTTAATTAACATTGAATGAAATTGGCTATAGGGAAATAGGGAGCAAGGAAAGGACCCAGGGAAAATAACTTTATTACCAGAAAAGGGGCTAAGTACTAAATACTAATAATCTATTACTTACTTAAACCTCCCTATAGAATTCCCTGACCTTTACATCCTATTGCTGGAAAAAGTTCTGTTGTATCAGTTTATCAGCACAGAAGTATTTCCAGTTTATATCATATGTTCAGCACCTGCTAATAAAAGAAAATTGAATTTCATCTGAAAGGAGAAGCTATTATACCTCTAGGATCATAAGCATGAAAACAATGTCTTTCTCATTACCATTCAATAGAAGGGAGCAAACTCAAAAGCATGAAGAGATTGACAGCATGGTGGAATACAGTTTTCCCACAAATTCATGACTATTTCCATGGGAAATATTTTAAGGTGACCTGCATTGTTGTGTGACAGTCATACCTAGCAAACTTTTCTCTAGTAGAAAATCTGTGTGAGTGTATGTTTGTGTGTGTGTGTGTGTGTGTGTGTGTGTGTGTGTAGGAATAACATGCATTTGTCACCATGAAGTGTCTACACCTTGGATTCTCATTGGGGGAACTTAAATTGACCCTTTCTCTCTGCTCCATTTTGGTTCCAAAAGCATTATTTCAGATAATCCTTTAAAAGCTTTGTTTATAAAATCAAGCAAACAAAAATTTTGCCTCCAATAGTTTATAGCCCTTTAATTCTCCCTTTGCTAGTCTTAAAGACACAATGTTTTGTAGTGTGAGGGTCACATGACCTTAATGCTTTTTCATTAATTCATATCAATTTGGCAGAATTTATTAAATACCTATTAGGTCCTGGTACATTGCTATTAACGATTATAATGTTCTCCTGGTTCTGCTCACTACACTGAGCATATGTTTATAAAAGTCCAAGCATTTTTGAAGTCTGCCCACTTGTGTGATTTCTTACAGAATAATAGAATTCATCACATTCCTATTTCATAATTTGTTTAACCATTTCCCGATTGATGGGCATCCCCTCAATTTTCATTTCTTTGCAACTACAAAAAAGAGTTTCTATAAATATTTTTGTACATGTGGATCTTTTCCCATTTTTTATGATCTCTTTATGATATTGATCTAGTAGTGGAATTGTTGTATCAAAAGGTATGCTCAATTTTATTTCCCTTTGGGTGTAGTTCCAAATTGCTCTCCAGAATGGTTGAATGAGTTCACAACTCCACCAACATACAGTAATGGGGATACATTATTTAAAAGCATAAATAAGTGCAATGTAAATTGAGGAAAAGAATAGTAACTAAATGTATCAGAACTGTCTGGCTCAGTTTTCTCTTCTGTTAAATAAGGATATAATAATATCCTTCCAGAATTTTTGTGAGATAAAATAAGTTAATATTCGTAAAGTGCTTGGTAAACTTTAAATCATTATATATAAGTTATCATTTTTATCATCATCATCATCATCATCATCATCATCATCATCATTCTCATTGTTTGGACCAGCTTACATGAAGATTCTGATCAATATTCAGAAAGGACTCTAAGGGCATAATTGAGTTTAAATGGCTTTCAAGTCATTCTTTTTCATTTTCTCAAGGAGCTCAGTACTTGGTTTATAATCTTATTAATCTATTTCAAGCCCTATGTCTTTACTAGGGGGCTCAATATCTCTTCAGATAACTGTGTTCTAAGTTTATCAGTTTCAACTGAGAGAAAATATTCATTTTATCTTGGCTACATGAAAATGATATCCTTCATTTCATCATCAACCATAATGTCTCTATCTCCAAAGTCTCAAACTTCTCTGATTATAATACTCAGTTTTTTTTACATAATTTTCCATGATTCATCCCTCACTAGGAGGTCAAAGGAGGCCTTCACCCCTGTCTTTGTTATTTCTTACATTCCCAACATGGCCCTTAGAATTAACTAGTTTAACTATATAGTGACCTCAACTCTTGTGTCACTTTCACCCTTATCTCCTTTATCTCTCCCTTATCTAACCTCTGTTGGGGTTATCATGATGATCTATCTTCTCTGCCTGTTCATATGCTGCTTAACAGTTTTGAAAGAAGTAAAAGAACTGAAAGAAATGTCAGCAGTGTCCATTACACATCTACACCATCTAATCTCAACTGTGTTTTCACAGACATCTTTTCTTTCTCCCTTCTGAATATTGGTAAGAATTTTCATGCAGCCTGGTCCAGACGAATTATTCTTTCATCAAGTCTTTGTTGCATCTTTTGATCTCCATTCCTTTCAGTAAATAAAATCCTTTGCTATTTTACCAATATAGAGACCATCCCTTGTATGTTCCATTAAACCCATCCCCTTTATTTTATACTTTATTCTTTTGTTGAATTTATTCACCATTCTTTCCTTATTTGCTATGTTTTCTGAAAAGATAACCTTCTCTATAACAAAATGTGATGATACATACAACTGTCTTAGTTGTGTGCTTTATCCCATAAAATGTTGTCTCTTTTACCATCTTGTCCCATCAGTCATGCCCCACAACCCTCTATAATTTTTAGTCTCAGCTTATTTCCTGACTCCTTTTTCATTGTCAACAAACACAGTAGATCTTTCCTTGTCTTTTAAAAGACTTTACCTAAAAGTAAATAGAACCTCAAAATATAATTTCCAATGATTGCTGCAGTATAAACAGAATAATAAAATGTTATTGATTACTGTGTAATAGTAATTATAAAGATCAAACTTGACTGCAAAGAACAAGTGAGAAAATTTACCTTTTAATTTAATGAACAAGGTTGGAAAATATGGATGCATGGATATTTTGTCAAATGATGGTTTATTGAACTGTTATTGTTGTTTTCTCTGTTACAAGGGAAATTTCTTTGGGTAGGTAAGAGAAGGGTAATATTTACACATGAATATAATCTAAAAATCAGAAGGCAACAATTTAAAAATAATTTTAAAGCACTCCTTACTCTTAGCATTGTTTCTCAATATTCTTAGTTCGGTTATCATGGATATTCCACTTGTGATGGGTACCCTGAAACTCCATCATAGTCCTTTTTTTCTTTCTCTCTGTACTATAGATGACCTCATTAACTCCCTTGGGTTAATGATTATCTCTCTGTATTCGGTGCTATTCTCTTTCTGAATTGTAGCCAGAATCCCCCACTTTCACCTATAAAAAATAGAATTCATCAGCTTCTCTGCCCTTCCATATTGACTCCTCCTTTAAATTTCCCTCCTTTTTTTGAATGTAATACCATTCTTTTTGTTCTCCAGATTTATAAGCCATTCTTGACTCTTCTCTCCCACATAAAATCAGTTGATGTGTCTTGAGTCTTTCTCTACTATATCTGTTGCATTTATCACAATTTCTTCCATTCATATGACTATTATGTTCCACCAAACCCATCTCACACATTTCCTGTACTATTGCAACAGACTTCTAATTGGATTCTTGGCTTCCAGTGTTTTCTATTCAAACTATCCTCCACATAACTGCCAAAATAATATTTCTAGAACTCCATTCTAACTATACTGAAGAATCTTCAATGTCTACATACTATCTCTTAGGAAAAAACCTCAAGCTTCATTTTCCACTGATATCATTTCACAGCTTGGTTTTAGACTACTCCATGTTCTATTCATAATGACTGCTATCATCCTTTGAGGGCACTACTTTCTTACATCTGACTATTGGAAATCCTGATTTCCATCAGAAATAAAGTCACATGCTATCTTTTAAGAGAGATATTTTCAGAAACCATCATTCTGTTAACAATTCCTCTTTCTCCATCAAATCATTATGTAAATTAAATATGTAACCTGAATACAGAACAAAAATACTTTTTCAAAAATTTTTTCTTATTTTTTGTCTGTGTTTTCTTTCACAGATTGGCTTACATGGAAAAATGTTTTACATGACTATACTTGTATAACCTATGTCAAAATGCTTGCCTTTTCAATGAAGTGGGCAGGGGAAGTAAAGAAAGAATTTGGAACTCAAACTTTGCGGAAAAAAAAGCATGTCAAATTATTTTTACATGTAATTAGGAAAAATACTAAAAAAAGATCAAAATAACACTAATTTTATAGAATCTATGATTCCCTTGGTGTAAGGTATTCTCTCCTTGAGGAAATTTGTTAATCATTGTAGATGACATTTTTTTTAATAATCAGAATCATAAAGTGCTGCTGGGGCACCAAGAACATGTGGGCAACATTTATGATTTTTCTAGTCTTCTAACTCTCATTTCTTTTGCTGAGACTCTCAAAAGCAGGACTTGAATCCATGTAAATTTGACTTCAAAGCCAGCTCTTTAACCACTATGCAATGCTGCCTCTCATTCTTCTATATACTACTGTGTATTAAAGGTTTTTGTTATCTTGGTGATCTGGATGGAATGTTGAATTTTAATGAGAAATCTTGTACCGCAGTATAACTCCCCTTAGACCTGATCTAATTTTATTGTCTCTTTGACCTTGTGGTCTGTGCTAGTGATTAATAGACCTATTTAGAGAATTCTACCTTTTCCCAAGCTTACTCCATGTCTTTAAAAGAAATCTATTTATTTTATTCAACATAAGCCCATCAGTTAATTCAATGTGACAGGTGGTCTATAAGCCAAACATCTGTGACATTCTGTGAGCCCCTTCAGAGTGGCATCAAGTGCTACCTTTTGACCTATTAAGGGTTTTGGGTCTTTTACTCTGTTCCACTTTAAAAGAGCATTCAGACTATCAACTTGCTGGGAAAGTATGCTTTCAGCAGGAAGCTCAGTCCATGGGGTTAGTGACTCCAAATGAAGACACTTTCCACTTGTGAACATTCTCCCATCTTCTCTCCTCTTATCATAAAATTTCTTTTCCTAAGATTCTTTCATCAATATGCATTTAAAAGATGTAATTAAGAAGCTGGAATCTGTCGTGATCACCTTCTTGTTTACATTTCAGTTATGTGCCAAGAGCTAGGGGACCACTCATATAAACTGCCTCTTCTCTTTTCCCTTTAAATCAGACTTCCCTCCCTCCTTTGGGATCCCTATTCAAAAGATCAAAAGGAGACATTTTAGATTCCATAAATATTATAGTAATTCCATGTTCTTTGGAGGGTGACTTCCTTAGATTAAACTATCTTCCAAAAGGGGCAAGGGAAGGTCATTCAAAGCAAACTGACTAGTCACAAGGAGCCAAATGTTCTCTTAATAATAAACACACAAATTAGAACTTAGTATCAGATAGTTAAGTATTATTTAGAGGTTTTTTTCTTTTGTAAAAGCACATTTGGAAGATTCATATAACAGTATATACTCTCTTTTCTGCATGTAACACTTCTGATCTTTAAGATAATTTTGATAAAAACCTAAAGGAAGTTCTTTTAACCTTTTATAAATTTATCATAACCATCAAAATAATTTCTGACTTAGAAAAAACTCCATTGAACTGAAACCAATATGATGAAAAAAATAAAAACTGTAGAATATGATTTGCTATTCATTTATCTTCAGCTGCTCTCTGAAAGGTGAATACGATATATCTGTAGTTGGGTAGGAAATATGCCGAAGGGGATAAAAGAGAATATGCTGCATTATTTAAGTAGAACTTTTGACTAATATTGGTGATTTTAGGTATTGGTAAATTCATCATGTTTAGTGTTTATTCCTGCTATATAAACTATAGAACACTTCATGCTCTGAAGAATTGAAAATGAGAATTACTCAGAGGGCAAAGGGAGGGTTGTGAGCAGGCTGCAATGCGTAACAAATGAGGACTTATGCATAACTAAACTAAAGAATGTCCTCTTAAGAAATAGATGAGTGAAGGAGAAGATTAGAGAGAATAACCTATAGACAATCCATGTCTTTTACTGGTATCCATAAAACATTAAGAGAAGTACTAGGACATTAGGTGGACCTCCTGAGTCAAACTTATTGGAAGATAGGGATGAGAATCACAGGATGAACAGAAAGGGATGGAATGTTACTATCTCTTTTATGTGTATATATACATATATGTTTATATATTATTTTATCATATATTTGTATGTGTGTATATGTGTATATATTTATATTTACATGCATACATATAGATATATGTATGCATAAAATGAAAATTCCTTTAGGGCAGTCATGGTTTTTGCCTATTTGTATCCATACCACTTAGTAGAACACTATGTCTATAGTATAGTACTATTTAACAAGTCTGATTGCTTGACTGCATCATTGGAGGTAACTGGTCACTTAAATTTTATATCCATTCAATTTTAGGAGGGAGAAAGGAAGAGAAAGGGAAGAGGAAGAAAAGGAAGAAGAAGAAATAATAAAGAATCCTGGATTTTTCAGGCTTTGTATATTGCTCCACACAGTCCTCTCCACATTTATTTCTTATTATGAGTAAAACACATGTCTCCTCAGTACCTCATGAATATACTCTATTCCTGCCGGCTTGATTCATGTTGTTCTCCTGATTATCAAAATCCTACTCATTGTTCCTCTCTTTTGAGTACCTACAGCAATTATAGCCTACATCACACAATTTAGCACTTAATTACATGTTGCTTAGAATTGTTTGCTGTTTTCTATGTATATTATTCTGTTCTCCTCAGCTCTACTATATTGTAGATTCCTTAGAGACAGGCAACATGTTTCATAACCCTGTGATTTTTCTCTCATCAAATTTCTAGCACTTTGCCTCCACCTCTTCCTTCTCCTTGTTCTCTTCTTCTTCCAACTTATTTTCCTTCTTGTACTTTCCATGTTATACTTAACCTGATTCCATGTTACATTTGAGAGCAGGGTCTCAGCTCTGTAGATGTTTAACAAATAATAGTTGTTTAAAGGTGAATTGGATACTTCTTGGAGTGTTGCATACTGAACTGGGTCAATAGTAGTTAGTATTTGGTGTATCATTTTTGATTGATTGATGGCAATTTATGATCAAATATTCATTGTTATTCATATTCTAAATTGACCTTGGTACTGCTAGTTAAAAAGATTGCTCTTTAGGAGCAACTGTCATCTTGAATCAGCTTCCACATGTTAAGCTATTGAACTCTGGAAAAAATTTTTTTACCTTGTCTCAGAATCTTCAAGTTGTTTGAGAATTCAGAAGCCATCTTAAGTCAACCTCATTTGTACATTGAGATATTATACTTCTTTAAAACACATAAAAAAGAACTTTGTAAAAATGAAAGAACTATAGATATATTATTATTTTTTTATCACAGCAATACTTTCTGAGCTCATTCTATTAACCTTCTGCTCACATTGGCATTTTGAGTTATTCAAAGGGTAGCTGATTATTTCTCTCCTCTCTAGATTCTATCAATCCTGAAGGAATGGTACTTTCCTTGTAATTTTGCTAATAAACTCCTATATAATATACTCCCCATTAATTACCATTAGTCCACTTGTCTTAATTATCTTTTTAAAAAGAGGTATTTATTAAGGAAGTATAATAATAATAGATGTTGGGCGGCTGGGTGGCGTAGTTGATAAAGCACCGGCCCGGTCTCAGACACTTAATAATTACCTAGCTGTGTGGCCTTGGGCAAGCCACTTAACTCCATTTGCCTTGCAAAAAATAACTAATAATAGGTGTTACAGAAATACCTTTTTACACCAGAGTGTCATTTGCTTCTTTTGCACATAGGTTCTTGGAGATAGTAGGCTTAAACTTAAAGAGTTCATTAATTCTTAATTATTAGAAGTATTTTTTCCCTTTGTAGATTCCTCATTGGATTCCTCTTAAATGTAGTTCTTCCATTGCTTTTTGGTGAAGCTAATATTAGATATAGTAGAAAGTTCAAGTCTTTGTTCCTTTTAAAGTTTGCTTGTTTTGGGGAAAGGGTAGAGTATAGTTCTCCTTCTGGGATCATTACTTCTTTCTCCCTGAATCTTCCTTATTAACATTGGCTTCTTCAATGTTCATTAAAAAATAGCACCCAATGTTAACTTCCATTCTTACTTCTTATATTATACACATTCTAAGAGGTATTTCTGATCTTTTCAATCAATTCTAATACATTTACAATGCAAAATCATTTTGATATGATTTATTAATAAAAAGCCTTCATTCCTTCCAAATTTATTGAGGACTTTTTCACATCTATCTTATGGTGTCAAGGTTTAGACCATTTCTGTATAAATGGGTTGTTATGGTTACCATTGTAGTTCATTTTTTATTTTTTTCTACTGGAATTCACAGAGAATTATTTTGAGATTTGTTGCTATCTTGGTATTATTCTTTTATATTTGATCTATGGATTTCAACAGAGATTCATGATATAATTGTTTTTTGTAGTTGAATAAAAATATTAGCTCATAAGTTTATCCTCTGCAAGTTCACAGAAAATAGTATTGTTACATTTCTAGTAGCAGTCATCAATTTTATACCATGTTTGAAAGTTCTGTAATAAAGATCAATTGATTTGTTCTCCATCAAAGTACAAAATGATTAGTTTAAACATCCTATTAACCAATGACAAAACAACATATTCTCTTCTATTTTACCAATACACAGTAATCTTACAGATACAGTTAAATTTTCTAGGTTATAACCATCAATATTTTATTTAATGGAAAAGCATAAATTTACCTTTTTTGAACAATAATCAATTTAACATCATCAGAAATATCATGTATCTAAAAAGATGCTGTTAGAAATAGGTATTGTCTCTAACTTCTTAATAGAATTATCTCCATACATACATGCCCAATAGCTTGGGCACATGGTAATAGTAATTTTTCTGTAATAGTATGAGTTGCCTCACTTTTAAAAATTTGAAAATGTACTAACTAGGAAACTTCAATCACTTTTCTGCTTTTTTTTTTGCTCAAAGAAATAGATGAGTTAATATTTCAAGATTCCAAATTCTATCCTTTCTACTTAAAAAAATAAACAAGCTTATCAACTTATCTTCCATGTTTTAATTACAAATGTTGAGACAAGGAAAAATTTTAAGTTGCTATTTGCAAGAATATCTCTATATATTGCTCATTGTAATCATGGATATTCATTTTCATCAAGAAATGAGAAACAAAATATAATGTATTGTTTAACATAGTTCCTCTTTTTACACATCATAATGAAGGTATTTTGGAAACTTTGTGCATTACTTCAGAATTATAACTGATCAAGTATCTTTTACTAATTTCCCAATCATAAGGTGCTGAATTTGAATTAATATTTCAAAATTCTTCATTAGCATATTTTTAACATTTTTGGCAGACTTCCAATTTTTATCCAACAGTCTAATGGGGCCACAACGATCAAAATATTTCTACAAAAAATTCATTTTTTACTCAATACTCGTTTAGTATATAACAGTTTTCTGCCAGTACAATTGATTGTGTTTGCCTCCTAGCAATGTTTTTTTTTTCCATGATAATAGATGGATAACGAGATACTTATCCATAACTGAACATTTCTGTTACATGGACTCCAGAAAATATGGTTATCTAACTAAACTACAAAAATTATTGACTAGCTAAATATAAATTATTTACTTTTCTACTGGTTAATGACAAATGCTGAATTAAATGATAATGCTAATTAAAGTACAATTGCCTATATTGCCTTTCTTAAAACAATGTCTTTGTAAAATTACACTTTAATTTGACTTTTTTTTCCCTTCTACCAATGGCATACAGGTCACACACTTAAATAAATTTTACTAAAAACTGCTCAGTTTTGTTCAACACTTCATTTGATAATATACAAAATATAAAAACTGGAGCATAAACAGATGATAAGTTTATATATGAAAAAAGCATTTTCCTATATCTATATAAAAATCCTTTCTAGAATACTTGGTATGGCTCATGTTTACATTGTTTTCATGAGATTTATGTTCCAAAATTACAAATATTTACTACATCTTGTTTTTTTAATTGGAATGATGATGTAATCATTAGTGAAATTTTAAAAGTCATTTGAAACTGTATAACTTGCAGGATTTGAGGAAGATGTTGATTCCAGTTTAATATGTTTATTTAATTTCTAATGATTATTAAGTTTATAACAAAAGTAAGAAATTTTATTTGTTTTTACCCCAAACACCTTCTACTTCTAAGACACTGTACTAAATATTATAGAACATATAATTAATTATATTGATCTTTAAAAATTATAAAGGTCCAAGTAATGGAAAATGATTTTTGTTTTATGTTAAATAACTTGAAGCAATAGAGATCCATATGTAGTGTTATAGAGGCAATGGGGGAGAGCCAGAGTATTCAATTACATGTCAGGTATAGCAACATTTTAAAAGGAAGTAAAAAAATAAGAAAGGAAGGAAAACAGCCCCAAAAGAAAACAGTGGTAGAATTTTGAAAAGTCCAAAAGGAGATAAAGAACAAAAATTTTCATGTATTTTTTTATTTGGTGTTATTTCAATTGTTCCAGCTTTATAAATAAGTTACATACAATGTTCTCCTTGGTGATGTTGTTGGTTCCCAAGGGTTCAATTACTTCTATACATGATTTCCAGATCTTTTTATCTAGCCCTCATATCTCTTCTAAACTCCAGTTCGATATTACGAACTGTCTTCTGGGCATCTCCATCTAGATGCCACACAGGCATCTCAAATTCAACTTGTCCAAAAACAACTCATTATATTCTCCTCAAAACCAATTCCTTCTGTGAGTTTTCTGTTGTTTGTATAGGTGGCTTTGCCAACGTTTTGCTCAATTGCTCAGATTCAGGGTCTTAGAATTTCACAGACACAGAGAATTTCAATTATCCTTCATTCTTTCTTCTCCCTCAATTTTCCATATCCAATTAGTTCCTAATTGTAGCAGTAGTCCCTCCCCAACATCTGTCCTCTTTTCTTCACTCTCAAAACTTTTCCATTAGTCCTAGATATTATCAACCTTCATATGTACTACTCCAAGAATCTCTTTATTGTTCTCCTTACAGCTAATCTCTTTCCTTTTCTCCTTTCTTCAGAGAACTGTCAAATTGATATCACTAAAATAAAAATCTAAATGTGTAAAACCCCCTTTCCCCCAATCAATGAAAAAATTTAATGGTTCCATATTGTCTCTAAAACAAAATATAAAATCCTTAGTTTGTCATTTTAGGTTTGTATAGATAGGACCCCACCTCCCTTTTCAGTCCAATTTCATATTACTTTATCAACTTGCTATTTTAGTTACTTTATCCTGGTTTATCTTTTATCCTTTATACTTACACTGGATACCACCTCCCAACTTTGCCTTTGCACAAATGCTTCTTCATATCTGCAATGCACTCCCGTCTGGAATTGGAATCAGGAAGACCTGAGTTCAAAATTGTCCTCAGACACTTACTTACTGTGTGACCCTGGGCAAGTCACTTAATTTATGTTCACTTCAGTTTCCTCATCTGTAAAATGGGAATAATAATAATAGAAGAGGTTGGTGAAGATCAAATGGAGGATCAAATATTTGTAAGTAACTTATCACTCTGCTTACATAATAATAAGTTCCACATAAACATTACAATTAATATGAATCATTATCAATCTCTGCTTTATAGATTACCTGTTTTCCTTCAAAGTCTAGCTCGAGGGGTGGCTAGGTGGTACAGTGGATAGAGCACTGGCCCTGAAGTCAGGAGTACCTGAGTTCAAATTCAGCCTCAGACACCTAATAATTACCTAGCTGTGTGGCCTTGGGCAAGCCACTTAACCCCATTGCCTTGCAAAAAAAACCAAACTAAAAACAAAAACAAAAACAAAAAAAAAAAAAACAAAGTCTAGCTCAAGTAACCCCTTATAGAAAAAATTTTTCTTATTTCTCAGATAACATCGCTTTCTCCCTCATAAATTTAATTTGGCATGTATATTAAAAACAATTTATCTACATATATATTGTATCTACCTAATGAAATAACTATATATGCTACTTGTGAATGAAGACTATTTAATTGTACATTTGTCTCAGGCTTAGCATAGTACCTTGTACATAGCAGACAATTAATAAATATTGGAATTGAATTGAAATATTAGTTCGTGTTTTGTTAAATTGTTTTGTTGCTTATTTTTACTTATAATAAAATAATTAAATACAAATTTTTATTATAGTAAGACAAAATAAAATTCTGGATGCTTTTATGAGTGCAAGGCAAAAAAATCTTTATTTTTAATTAAAGATCCCTTTAGTATTTTAGTGAAATTTATGGAGCCCTTTTCAAAATAATATTTTAAAATGCAGTATAAGATATAATTAATAATTTTGCTAATATATTAATATAACAACAAAATAAGGAAAACAATGATCTGAAATACATTTATCAAAATATATTTAAATTGTTTTACTAGACCTTGTTAAGAATCCTGGACTGAAAGTCTAGAAAGAGCCTTATTGCTTAATGAGGAAACAAAAGAAAGAAACATTCATTAAATATCAACTTTGTGCCAAAACTATGCTAGACAATTTACAAATTTTTCCTTACATAATTCTCATTACAATTCTGGGAGATAGTTGCTATTGTTATTGCCATTGTACAGTTGAGGAAACTGAGGCATAAGGTAGTTAAGTGCCTCGCTCAGGATCACCCAGCTAGTGAGTAGCTGGGGCTGAATTTGAATTTCAGTCTTTCTGACTCCAGAACCTGCTCTCTATCTATGGTACCACCTGGCTGCTTCATGTTCTAAGTGTAGAAGCTGAGTTGCTAGGTGGTGTAGTGGATAGAGCACTGGATCTGGGGTCAGGAAGACGAGTTCAAATCTCATCACTGATACTTATTAGTTGTCTGACTCTAGGCAAATCGCTTAACTGTTGATCTCAGTTTCCCCATCTGTAAAAAGATCTGGAGAAGGAACTGGCAAACCACTCCAATATCTTCATCAAGAAAATCTCAAATGGGTTCATGGGGAAATGGAAATGACTGAAATGAATAAGCAACAAGGATAGAAGCTTGATACTGAAATAAACCCATTATAAAATTATTAATGGGGTATGATATTCACTGATTATATTGTGATTAAAGTATGTTAGTCACAGAGCTGCAGCTCTTATCAGTCAGGCAACAAATATTTAGTAAGAGCCAGCTCTAAAAGGGAAAAAATAAAGTCTATGTCCCCACAAAACTCACAGTTTAATGAAAGAGACAAGATGCAAACAAATTGTGTAAAAAGAAGCTACAATCAGGTAAATAGGAAGCAATCACGGGGGAGGAGAAGGGCCCTAGCATTAACAATTTTATTTTTTATATGATGTCATTTTTATTATAGAAATCATTTATAGAACTTCTCCAACACAACAAATAACCTTCTTATTTTAAGGGTAGAAGCTGGACTGCTAGGTGTTGCAATGGAGAGAGTACTGGACCTGAAGTCAAGAAGACTTGAGTTCAGATCTTAGTGGCTATGTGACCCTGGGCAAGTCACTTGACCCTCTTTACCATAGTTTCCTCATCTGTAAAAGGGCTGGAGGAGGAGCAAGCAACAACAACAAAAATGCAACATCCTCAGTCCTAGATAGAAATAGCTCAGATTAATTCTTTAGGTCAGATGATTGCTTTTTCTGACATCTCAAAATCAGCAATTATAGCTTAGATCTAGTGGGGTTTCATGTGTAGGTTTGGCATCTTTTATAATTGAAGATCTATATCATTTTGGGATGAAAAATCACCTAGTAAAAACGGGAGAAGGGATTGATATTGTGCCTATTGCAAGCCAGACACAGTGTGGGCTTTTTAAATAAATATTATCATCTCTATTTTCCAATTAAAGAAATTCAACCAAAGGTTGCCCAGGGTCACCAGCCATTATGTGCCTGCTCCCACCTTTGGATTCTGAATTTCCTGACTCCAGGTCCAATACTTTATCTGCCATCATCAACGACTAGAAAATAGAAAGAGAATCTTGCTTAAAATAATAAGTAAATAGAGATATCTGTTTTTATAAATGCTTGTGATACCATTAAAGAATATGGAGAAGAAAAGAGGAGAAAGAACTCTTAAGAGAGAGGTTATTTATTAAATGTCTACTGATTGCCAGTCCAGATCTACAGATACAAATGCAACAAACCACAACAAAAAAAGGACAGCCTTTGCCCTCAAGGAGTTTGCATCCTAATAAGGTAAGACAAACCAGAAAAGGAAGCTAAAAAATATGGAGCGAAGGACCGGAAGGCATGGTGCTCTTGGAAGGGCATGGTAGAGCCAGTCAGAAACCTGTGGAAGTTGTAATGTTATGTCCTTCATTCTCTAAGAAGACCATGACATTGGGGGATGGATTTGAGTCGGAGGGACTGTGCTAAATCACCAGCCTCACTTTCTCCTCCAGAACCATCTAAAGGCCAGAGATCAGATAGGAATCAGGACAATTGGAGATGATCCTGGATGTGAGGCAGTCAGGGTAAAGTAACTTGCTCAAGGTCACAAAGCTAGTAAGTGTCTGAGGCTGTACTTGAACTCCTATTCTCCTAACTTTAAGGTCAGTGTTCTATCCACTGTTCCATCTAACTTCCTTTGAAAGTGCTGTGCCATTGGGTTAGCAAGAAGGAAATGTTTGAACCCGTTTTCTACTTGAAAGATTTGGAGTCCATGGCCCTAGAGGCTAGTGATGAGGTGGAGTATCAATTACAGCCTGATGATACTAACCTAGTAATGAGCTTCCCGGCTCAGCCAGTCAGAGAAGTGCTAAGGTGAGGCAAACAAGTGAGAAATGAGGAGCTCTAGATCTTTGATTGCAGAAGAGTTTATGTAAATTGACTTTATTTTGCCAAAGAAATCCTTTAATAGCATCAATTGAAAACCACTTCTTGGCATCAACACAGGTAGAAAATGAAAATGGTAGCAGGTGAATGGATTAGAGTTATTAGTTAGTAAGGTACCCTTATCAGGAATGTGATTTCTCTTTTTCAACAATCCCTTTAAATTCTTGGTTGTGATCAGATTTAATAGAGCCACTGAGATCTGATTACTGACTATGAGGTCGATCAGGCTTCATATGTATATATGCATATATGATTCCCTGACTCTACGACTCATTGATGGGTGCTTCTTCCACTAAGGAAGCCCCTCCGTGCTGCCTCCTCTGTGTTCAATTCTTACCCCATGATTTTTTCACAAAACCCCAAGGAAGTTCTACCCAATGGTTTCCACTGGAGGTCTTTGCTTTGTCTGATCTTAAGAATTTCAGGATGAATTACGCACTTTGCAAACATATCTTCATTAGCAGTAGACTAGAGCCTACTTTCACCTGCAATGTTTATCCTATGATTCTCACCATATAACATTTTTGGAGAATATTGTTCATTCTTAATGAAAAGCTTATACCAGTAATACAGATCTGGTTGTTTTAAGAATGGCCATAGAAGCACAGATTTGATCCTCCTGCTTGGTTCCATGTTGGAATGTATGGGAAGAAGGGAGAGACTATTAAACGTTCAGTTATTTTCCCTGCTTCCTCTGACCCTCCAACCCAATTGCCTCCCCCCCCATATATACTTGGATGCTCTGAGGGACAAATTGCTAGTGGCATCTCTAGTACAAGTACTAGAGCCAATGGGTAAACTGTTTCAATCCTCCATCTCTTCAGTGGTTACATAGAGGACAATAGTCATAGAAATGTGTTGTCATAGAAAGAACAAGAAATGGGGATGAGGCAAAAAAGTGAAAGAGTGACTAGAACTTTAGGTTTAGGATCACATAGATTTGGGATTATATTTGCCCTCAGTTACTAACTGTTTGATCCTGGAAAAGTCACTAAGTCTTCATTAGCCTCAATTTATATATTTATATCTATCTAGATATAGACATATATACATAAACATATGAACACACAATATGTGTATATATGACATCTATGTCTTTATATATCTATAATTCTATCTTGATCTATGTCTATCTGTGAATATTTTATTTTAGTCTGAATAGATCTTGTTCATTATATCAATGACTGAAGATCTAAAAATATGATTGATTTAAAGTCCATTGATTTAAAGGTCCTAATTATAATTTTAGTAATATTGCAATTATTCTCAAATATAATTTTCTCATGTAAATATTGAGACTAAATGAACAAAATTCTTTCCTGCTATACTGTAAATATCCCAAGCCTATATTGAGATACTTTCTAGTTGAACCTAATGACATGATGGAAAAGAAAGGCTATAATAAAAGACCCATGGGTTAATTGTGGAGATAGATCAACTTACAGTTATATAAATACCAAGGTTGTAGTTCACTTTGAGTAAAGAATCCACAAAGATTAAAAATGAGAATATATACCTATGTCTGTATATGTACATGTGTATTTATGTGTGCATAAATATATATAAATATAAATTGAAAAAATATAGCTATATGGTAAATAACTATATATACAGCTATTAAGTATGTGTTATATATATATATATATATATATGAATATATTATATAAATGTATAAACATTCACCCATACACAAACACACACTCACTAGTAGAAAGCCAAAGCCTCTCAGAGCTGGAAGGGACCTAAGAGGTGAGTAGTCCAACCTCCTACCTAAGAGATGAATTCACTCTACAACAATCAGCAACAAGTGGTTAATATCTCTTGAAAACTACCATGCTGGGAGCTTGCTATTTTATGAGATAGTTCTTTCTAATTTTAGACAACTCTTCTTGTTAGAAAGTTTTTTCCATCCTTTGAACCAAAATCAGTCTCCCTGCAACTATCATCATTTGGTGTTCATGCTATTCTTTGGAAACCATTCAGTGTGAAAGCAATTTCAAATTATGAATTTAATGCAGATATCATTCATACACATGAGAAATAACACAATCAGCTGATTTTTGAAAATATGAAGATAAATTTATGATTTATATGTGGTGTGGCAATTTATATGTTTATAAACACAGACATGCAATTTATATGTGTACACATACAGAAATATACATACATTCATATATACCAGTAAATACACTGATCAGCCTTAGAATTGTGATTTCAGCGATACTAGGAACTCTTAGATGAAGAGACTTCCTCTATCAATGCAAGTCATCTTCTCTGTGACTTTTAATCTTAAGAGTTCTGGAGATAATTTACCTGAGTTCATAGAGATAGTCATGTCAGAAAAATAGTATTTAAGTCAGAAATTAACTCTGTTGTCTACAGTTTTCATAGATTTATTCTGCTCACTGTGTCCTCAAAAGAGATAAAGAACAGCTGGTTAAACTCCTGTAAATATATTATAATCTATCAAATACTTAATGACCACTAGGAATCTTTTTTTTTCTTTTCAGATAAGTAACACTAATTCCTTTAAACTACATTCATCAGGATCTTTTCCCAAACCTCCAATCAGCTATTGTTTTGAATCCTTGCAATAAAATTTCTGCCTCTAAATTTATTTCCTAGATGAGCTGTCTCTTTTTTCTTATAATTTAGTTGTAAATCTGATTTTTTAAGAGGAGTATTAGATTACAGACTGTAGATGTATTGCTAGAACAGACCTCAAAAGCCACTGAGTCAAACTTCCTTCATTTAGAGACAAGATAACTCAAAGCCATTTAAGTGACATTTAAAATTTTAAAAGATAATATGTATAAAAGGGAGAATTTGAACCTAGATTTTCTGACTGTTTTCTTTTTTATTTTTCTATTGTTTCACTTATTGCTATTAAAACTAATGAGAAATGGAACTTATTTTTTAAGTTGTTTTTTTTTTTGCAAGGCAATGGGGTTTAAGTAGCTTGCCCAAGGCCACACAGCTATGTAATTATTACATGTCTGAGGCTGAATTTGAACTCAGGTCCGTCTGACTCCAGGGCCAGTGCTCTATCTACTGTGCCACCTAGCTGCCCCAAGAGAAATGAAACTTACTGTGAGGAACAAATTACTAATACCATTATTAGTTCTAGTTACATTGGGTAAATGGTTCTAGTGGGTAAATGGTTCCAATCCCCCATTGCTTCAGTGGTTACAGAGAGGACAATAGTCATAGAAGTGTTTTATAGAGAGAACAATAAATGGGGATGAGGCAAAAAAGTGAATGAATGAAATGAATTAATTGAATAAAGTCAGCTGAGGTAAAAACAAAATTTTGAAGAATTTATTTATAGTCTGTATCTTTATGTACATAGGCAAAGTATAATGAACAATGGATTAATAAATATCCCCATAGCTGAACAACTCTGATTTCTACAAAATTAAATGGCTACAAAGAGTGAAGTTTGTGATGTGATTTACCCAGATTATTTATCATGCCTCATCTCTTTACCTTATTTTTTCTATCTAGTTTACAATCTATGAAATATAAAACATTGATTATTCTTGGTTTCTGTATCTGTTATTATTATCGATTAAAATGCACCTGTATTAAACTAGTTAAATAGAATGTTTTGTTATTTCTCAAATCCAACAGAAATACATTCTCCTCTTTGAACTTATGAGGGTATTAGGCAATTGTTTCATCAAGGAGAAATGGATATGATTCCTATGCCACTCTCTGAGAATTCCAGTGACCTGTTGTGAAGAATCATCAAGTAATCACAAAATCACACTATTTTGGCAGCTATGAAAGGGAAAATATGAAATTTACTTATTTTGTAAGCTTACACATTTTAAGTTCTAGCTATTTCCTGAAGTTGAAATTCCATCTCTTGCCTCAATACAGCGGTACAAGCCATCCATTTCATTTCAGAACAATTCAAAAGAGCCTGCTTTGCAAAAGTATTGAGTTTTGTGTTATTCCAGGATCTCTAACACTGTGCCTAAAGCAATTTTATTTCATGGAAGTTTTACTTTCCTCCTGGTCTGAACTCTACAGTTATCTGGTGGGAGTCTGAGAAACACAACTTTGGATTTGCCCTTGCTTGGAATTCTAGTAGATTCTTTTATCAGCCATTTGGAAAGCTCTGCACATTTGGAGGGTTAGAATTTCAGGTTTTCTACTTGGTCTGGACTTCCTGCCTAGCTATTACCTTCTAGGATTCAGAAAGATCTGGGAATCTAAAACCAAGCCTCAACTGTGCTAGCCTCTTAAAGACTGAGACAAGCAGCTACTGCTTACATCTGTACCTGTTCTTTGCTCAGTATACTAGGCATATTACCTCCTTAGTCTGTACTAGGTCTATGAACAAGCACTGGATAGTGAATGACAGTTCCCATTTATTCCTGCCTCCTGCACAAAGTCTAGCCTGCTCTGGACCAGATGTTCTTTTTTGTTCTTCATAACCAGTGGCAAATCCTTGTTCAGGTCTTGTATTAGAAAGCTCCTTATAATGTGCTCCTGCCTAGTTCCCATCTCCAGCGTTCACATACCTTTCTGTCTCTCCTTGTTCTGACATGGGCTAGAAAACATGATTGTTTTATTTCATTTTTGGTCTAGGATTTTTTAATCAGACTCAATCTGATACTTTTTTTAGATCTTTTTAAAATAGTAATAAAGACATTGTTGGTGGAGCTGTGAACTCATTCAACCTTTCTTCAGAGAAATTTGGAACTACACCCAAAAGGTAACAAAAATGTGCTTACCCTTTCATCCAGTAATACCACTACTGGGTCTATATACCCTGAAGAGATGATGAAAAAGGGTAAAAACATCACTTGTACAAAAATATTCATAGCAGTCCTGTTTGTGGTAGCAAAGAATTGAAAATCAAGTAAATGTCCTTCAATTGGGGAATGGCTTGGCAACTGTGGTATATGTATGTCATGGTCCACTATTGTTCTATTAGAAACCAGGAGGAATGGGAATTCAGGGAAGCCTGGAGGGATTTGTATGAACTGATGCCGAGTGAGATGAGCAGAACCAGAAAAACACTGTACACCCTAACAGCAACATGGGGGCGATGAGCAACCTTGATGGACTTACTCATTCCATCAGTGCAACAATCATGGACAATTTGGGGTTGTCTGCAATGGAGAATACCTTCTGTATCCAGATAAAGAACTGTGGAGTTTGAACAAAGTTCAAGGACTATTCCCTTTAATTTAGAAAAAAAAAAACCTTTGTCTGGTCTCGTTATCTCTTACTTTATGTTTCTTCTTTAAGGATATGGTTTCTCTCTCATCACACTCAATCTGGATCAATGTACAACATGGAAAAATGTAAAAAAATAAAATAGTAATAATAAAGGAGAGCTCAGCTATATTATTCCTTTAAAATACACAATTTTAGCTAGTCTAGGAATTACTAATATCATGAACTAAATAAGGGATAAGGTGTGCTTAGATATGAAAAGAAAAACCAAAAATACCATGCATAAAAGCAAAAACCACCACAGATGCTGAACTTGGTAGAATTTAATTGATTTTATATTAAAGTTTGTAGACAAAACTAACATAAGAATAGAATACCTATTTTACCATAGTTTAGAGTCACTATGACATATGAATGTGATTAAGTTATTGAAAGGAAAGGTGAGCTATATGAAAATGAGAAAAAATTGAGAGCAGGTAGGACAGAGTAGCCATTTGAATGGACCATTATAGAGAGACACAATTATGACTGTATTACCCTCTGGAGGGTGCCTTAGTGTAGGTTTATGAACTCTGGGAGAAGGGCCAAGTTAGCCTTAATTATATTTAGTTTAACTCATCAATTTAAATGCTCAGCATTTCCCTAACTCTCTTTTTGCCCCTCCCGGCTTTTGGAGCCATCACATCTTTATTCCATTGACCTTTTTATTTCATTCATACTAAATGTTTTTAATCAGCCATCACATCTTTTAGTTTGCTTTTAAAAATTAATTAAGAGATGAAAATCTATTCATCCACATCATGCTGCTTGAAAATACTGATATTAATATTAGAATTATAAAATGAAAACAGCCCTTTCATTGGATGTAATTTTATAGTAATTTCCACTTGTTTTCTATTTCTACTTTTATGAACCCAGTTACCCTTTAAGTACAAATCAGAGGTAGGGTGACTCTCATAATGTAGTCCAGAGAATGAGGGCCCCTTCATCCATGACCTAACTTTCTTTAAGGACATGAAGGATATTTCCTTTATAATCATCTTCCCATTTCACCATATCCTGGTTTCTAGAGACACCCAGCATGGCAAATAAGAAAGATTGTTGTTTTTTGTAGAGGTCTATATAGTTTGTCAATCGTTGGTTTGCTATGCATACATTCAATTAATGATGGTATCTTATTATGTGAATTGAAGAGAATCTAAGGAAATGATTAATATTTAACATATTTTCTTATTCAATTCTAACCTATTCCACTGTTGTCCTTAATTACTAACTGGGACTTAATGGCAAGCAGAGAGCATGTGGCTTCTTGTTATGATCACTAATAAAAAGCAGAGAAGCAGCATCATTTTCACAGACATCAGTGAAAATTTTCAGGAATGAATTGACTATGCATAGCTATTGCTTAAGCTTAACATACTTTGTGCAATGAAGATGAAATATTGACTTTAATCAGGTTATAGAATGTTTTCAGTAACCAGCATATGGTTCATTGCTTATTGATTACATATATCAAAGTTGTAATTGACATCTTGATCATCAAAATTGGCAGAATTGGTTTGTGAAGAAATTTTAAACAGTGTTTATGTATCGACTACCCATATGTTGTCCGGAAAATTTTCTGGTATTATGATATCATTCTCTCTCCATTCAATTAACAGAGGTGCTCTGTTTTCTAATCAATCTTCTGAACAGTCGCACCTCATTTCTATTCTGTTAAGCCGTGGCATTGATGTCAGAGAATCTGGGTTCAGATATCAACTCTGGTGATTACTCTCCTTGTAGGTTAAATCAGTGTTTCTCAGTTATCTCCTCCATAAAATGGAGTGAGGACTTTATGTTGCTCCATTTTATGATCCAGACTCTTCTATTCCATGCTGGAGACTTCTATTTTTCTTTTTTTTTCTTTTTTTTCAGGTTTTTTTTTTGCAAGGCAAACAGGGTTAAGTGGCTTGCCCAAGGACACACAGCTAGGCAATTATTAAGTGTCTGAGACCAGATTTGAACCCAGGTACTCCTGACTCCAAGGCTGGTGCTTTATCCACTATGCCACCTACCCGCCCCGACTTCTATTTTTCTAAATGATTTTGATCTTTATACTTATAACTCCAAGTGATAAACCAATGAGATTTACTTAAGTACAACTTTTTCATTCCCTATAATATATCTGAATAACTGAACAAAGAGCTACTTTGATGTTTGAGCTATATGAACTGTCAACCTAAAAAATGGACTTAGAAATCCTAGATCCACCACAGACTCAATCTTCCTCCCAAGGCTTGAAGACAAGTGTGAGGGTTCCTGACAACATTATTATTTCTTTATAGCCAGAGAGTGAAATGTAGCATAGTAAAAAGTAGTGCAGTGTAGTAAATAGTGTGTGTTGTAATAGGGGTTAGAAAGCCTTGAGTTCAAATTCCACTTTGGACGTTTACTAATTTTGACACTGGATAAAGTACCATATTTCCCCATGGATAGACGCACCCTTTTTTGAAAAAAAAAATGGGGTCTAAAAATTAGGAGCATCTTATACAGTGGATGTAGTTTTTTTTTTTACTTGCATTTCCCACTTTTTCACACTTGACTTTGCACTCATTTCATATTTGTTGCCAGTATATTAGGTAATGTTTTGTCATGTTCTGCACAAAAATGGTTCAGAAAAGATTTTTGTACAATGCTGAATTCAAGTTCAAAGTGATCCAGTTTGCCAAAATGAATGGAAATTGTGCTGCTGAATGTTAGTTTGGTCCTCTTCCAACTGAGAAAACCATCTGAGGAAGAAGAAACCTTACTGAAGATGCCCTGACAGATGAAGCTGTGAGAGGCAAGGCAGCCAAATGGCCTGAGTTCGAGAAGGAATTGAAGAGATGGATTGAAGAGCATTGCTATTCCTGTGTCAACAGAGATGGTTCATCAGGAGGCAAGAAGAATTTTTGATGAAAAAGAAGTGACTGATTTCCAAGGAGGACACAATTGGTGCTTCAGGTTCATGAAACAAAGTGGACTGAGCATGAGTCCATGCACCAGACTTGCCCAGGGAGAGCTTGTGGTCAACCCCAGAAAAGAGTACAGGCCATAGAGCAGTCAGAGCCTCTCCTAAGACAATGAATTCCTCATCAAACACAGATGAGGATGAGCTAATGGATAGGAGTTTTGACAGTGGTGAGGAGTTGTATGAATTTTATCATAAATAAAACTTGAGTTCAATAACTTCATAGAATACATTTTTTTTTCAAATTTTGGGCCCCAAAATTAAGGTGTCTCTTATACATGGGAGCATCTTATGCATGGGAAAATGTGTTACTTAATTTCTTTGGGATTCCAATTTTTCATTTCTAAAGTAAAAGCAGTGGAGGAGATAACAAATAAGGTCCCTTTCAGTTCTAACTGTATCATAATATGACCATCTTGGTTTGGAGCTATTAGTCCAGGTCATAAGGGGGTTGATGGGATTCACTAATATCCATTCCTTGATCTTTCTGCATTTAGCTTTCTTGAGTATCACCATTTAAGTTATGTGGGTTTTATCATAAAAGAAAAGAGACCTATTACTTTCAGCATTAACTGTCTAATTCGTTTGTAAAGATACGCTAGTTTATACACACACACACACATATCTATCTGTCTGTCAGTCTATCTATCTGTTGATCTGTCTTTCTATCTATCTGAATATCTAATGAATATCTAATATCTATACAAACTCCATCATTACCTTGATATTTGGTGAAGGGATCTTTTTTTGTAGGCTTCATTATAAACTCTCTTTTTGTAATTATACAATTATGAGTTCATAACCAGAAACATATCCTAATAAATTGAATGTTTTAATTTATATGGATTGAAACCTAGAGAAACATTGATTATATCTTAGGATTTTACAAATAAACAAGTTATTTTCATTATTGGGGAACCTATGTAGTAACCTTATGGCTACAAAGTTCTCTTTTTCAAATTTTTATTATAGCTATCAAGAAAACTCAAAACAGATGCCTTTCCATAGTGAGTAGAAAAACAATAAGGATATCTTTGATAACTAGCATTAAATATTTTATTACATTTCCTGGAACTTTAAACCTAAAGTCCCAATTAAAATGAAACCTCCTCGAGGGCCTCATGTTAATGAACCTGCAAAACTAATGAAGTCTTTTTTTGGACCATCTTTTCCATCTTTGGAGGAAGAGTCATTGTAATCTCAAGCCTGTAGGGTACTCAATTTGCTACCTACTTAGATTGGATACTTCAAGTCAATTAGGAAGAATTAAAACTAAATATGGGCCATATTAATATGAAGGATGCTTGTGAATATACTTTAGGATTACATCTGTAAACTGTACTTCTAAATTTAGTGTTAT
Organism: Macrotis lagotis; assembly: GCF_037893015.1. NCBI lineage: Eukaryota > Metazoa > Chordata > Mammalia > Peramelemorphia > Peramelidae > Macrotis > Macrotis lagotis. The sequence goes on along the minus strand of NC_133663.1, from coordinate 78,166,900 downwards.
AATGTTTCTTCTCATTGATGTTTGCTTTAATGAAACCAGAACATTAAATCCCCAAAGAATGGAAACTCTATCTCTCCATATTCTACTCTCCTTGGGAAAAGAAGTTCATCCTGATATCCTATTTCCCAAACATGAATCTTTAACAGCAGATAGAGCAGCTAGGGAGACAGAGTGTGGAATCTCTCCCTGAGTTCAAATCTGGCCTCAGACACTAAGCTGTAAGACCCTGGGCAAGTTACTTAAACCTATTTATCTCTGTTTTCTCATTTGTAAAATGAACTGGAGAAGAAAATGACAAATCACCCCACAATTTCTGCCAAGAAAACCCCAAATGGGGTCATAAAGAATCAGACATGAAAGAAATCATTTGATCTAGTCTCCCTCTAACCCCCAACCTCTTAGGAAAATAAATATTTAAATTATTCAGGATAATTTAACTTCCTCCTTAGGATCATGTTTATCATAGAATCATGGCTCCTTAGAAGTCTAATTCTAGTATTCTTCTTCTAAAGATAAAGAAACAGAGTCAGAGAAGCTAAGGGACTTAAGCAAACTACTTGAGTAGTAAATGACAAAGTCAGAATTTGAACCCAAATCCTCTAATTATCAATTCAACACCTTTCCCACTTAACTGTGCTGAACAATATTCCAGGAAGAGACTCTAAGTCTTCTTTTTGGTGTTATTACCCTAAATTATTTCCCAGAACTGAAAGAGGCCATCTTGTTCAATTCCTTCATTTTATAATAAAGAAATCAAAGCTTAGGGAGGTTAAGTGCCACAGATAGTAAGCATCAGACCTTGCATTTGAACCCAGGTCATCGAAATAAAGCAACAGTACATTTTTCTTTCCATTTTAACATATGCAATTGAAACTTATTTTGCCTTTGTTTAATTTTTTTATTCTTTATTTATTTTTTACTACATAGATAATAATTGTTCACATTCCTTCTCATAAAGTCCTTTTCGATATGCCATAACCAAAATTTAGTCCCTTTGCTTCTTCTCTCCATTATGATTTTTCTTCTTTTCTCCTCCCTTTACCTTTCCTTTTTCTGAATCATTGAATTATAATGAACTGAATTTGTCCCTATCCTGCTATTTTTAGAATGAATTAGAAATTTTAGAAGTGATACTGGCTGGTAGCAGGAGCACACAATCCTTTACACATAGTTTTAGGTCCAAAATCCAGGATCAGTCCTAGGGATTATGGATTTGATTTATCTCCTATAGTTTTTAGATTTTGATTAAGGGTACATGATTTGGATTATACCTTTCTTTGGGTATATTATGAACTATGAGACATGGAAAGTAACTTAATTACTTAACTTATGGCAGGATCAACATAGAGTATTGAAATGAGAAGTCATGTTAATATCTTAATCCTCTCTGTCCCCATCTGTTATGTTAGGTAGTTTCCAGAAAAATAGGCACCTGAGAGAAAGGACAGTTATTTTTTGTATTGTCACAATTAGGGAAACAGGTGATGGTTGTACTATGAGAGTAGGAAGCAACCAGATTTGTCTATATCCTAACAGTGTCACTGGCCTTTCTTCTGCCCTGAAGACATAAAATTAATAGGAACTCAAACTGGCCTAAGCTTATTGTGAATGCATTACTGATTTTTCTTGGGAGGAAGGAAAGGAAAAAATCCAGATAGGACCTCTTCCTGATAGAACTCTGAGTGGTCTTCCCTTTCCTATAGATATTTTTCCTGTGACTCCATATCTATATCCTCATATTATCTGTGCCCCTCAGAAATTTTCTGCATGTGATACCATAAATTGCCTGGACCTATGTTGACAGTGGCATTAATAGTTCAAATTTACATAATGCTTTAAAATTTTCCAACATACTTCCTTTGATCTTCCTCATAATATCACTGAAATAGGTGATAGTGTTATACCCATTTTGTAGAAGAGAAAAACTGATGCTGAAATAAATTAAATAACATAGCCAGAGTCACATATCTAGACTTTGAGGCAGAATTTGAACCCAGTTCTTCCAGAATTTTAGTCCAACACTATTTCCACTATGCCATGGGACCTTTCTGAGATCTTGGAATAGAAAACATTGAAGAGTTAGGCATTGGGACTCTCTGTCAGAAGTCAGCAATGATTTTCATAAGCTTTCTGAGTCTTTACCTGGTTTCACTTTTGTTCTTTTGTTAGAAGTTGCAGGGTCCTTCAATCAAGTACCCCAGGTCTTTGACCCTTTATCTCCTCCAAAGAGTTTTCTTTCTTATTGTCAATACCTTAGTGTAACTTAATGATTTCATTTTCCTTGAATGTTTTCCATTTATTCTTTCTAGTTCCTAGATTTCACTTTCTATTTTAGGAAGAAAATTCTCAAGCTTTTGAGAATTTTGAGTTTTTCTTCAAATCTGAGTTCTAGTTCTCATTTTCCTCTTCTGTTTCATACTCTTAAGTACGGTTAAGTCACGGAAAATGAGGACTTTTTTGCCCTGAAAATCAGAAGCTTTTACTCTGACTCTTTTTGTTATTTGGTTTTTGTGTGATGTAATGGAATTTTCCAATGAAACCCACAGCTTTCACACACTATTTTCTGGGGATTGAGAAGAGTGCACTCTGTACCCTAAAAATAACAATTTCTTTACCATTTTCCAGACCTGGCATGTTTTAATGAAACTGCTTGCCCAGAAGATATCATATTACCTTTCTTTATGCCTTTTATTCCACTGATGCATCTCTGCCCCGTTTTCTAGGTCATCACATTTGATTAACATGTTTTTGCTTTCTTTTTGTTTTTCCCCCGTGTCCTTTTTCTGAAAATGAAGCTAAATGCTTATCCTTACTTTTTACCTTTTATAACCATTAATCTTGAGTTACATGTGTTTGAGATGGAAATGACCCATTGGAATCTCCAATATCATTAAAGACTACTACTAACCACCCATAGCTAGATGGTGTCATCCAGTGCCAGATAACTTCAGACCATGTAAGTCCTACAAATCTAGGTCATTTCCCATAATACCTCAGTCTGAGCTACTTTTTAAAAAATAAACAGTGATTTGTCTATTTAGCAGTGGTTCAGTGAGAAAAAAAACCCACAATAGAAACAAAAAACCTTGAGAGTTATGGAAACTTCCTATTTATGATCATGGATGAAAGTCAGTGTGCATAGCAGACTTTATTTTAGGATCAAGATTATCTAGGTTCAAATTTTCCCCTTGATTCATATTTTCTATGTTGCCAGGGACAAATCACTTAACCTCTCAGTGTATCCAGACAGTTCTCTAGATGATTTAGCTAACTAGCTAACTTGAAATCCTGAAGGAAGTTTTCATTTTGTATACTCTACTGATAGTTTCTCACTCAGATGAAATCTCAGATTTGGGTAAAGCAAAACCCTTTTGATAAATCACTGGTACTAATAATTTTGTTCTCTTATATCTAGTTAAAGAGACTTAAAAAATCTAGTTAGTCCCATCTATTTGTAAACCACTGTATTGGAGAACTGTAAAGTTTAAATGTCATAATCCTTTCAAAAAGCTTATGGTGCAGAAAAGGCACACATATAGATAACTATAAAACACAGTAAAACAAATATATTAGGTACAAAATTAAATATCATTATAAAGTCTAAAGGCAAAGGTTAGGATTCAGAGAAGAGGGTCCACATGAGCAATGATGGAATTCAATAGGTAAGCAAAAAGTGGGAACATTTTTGACATTAGAAAAAGTGTGAGCAAATGCTCAGAAGCTAAAGAGCACAGGGTAAATTTGGAGGGGCAAGGGAGAGCCCAGATAATAATCCACTTTGATTTGAAAATGAATGTGCATGGAGAAATAATCAATATACTGTGAAAGTAGAGTGAAAAGAATATGTAGAGGACCTCAAATGCCAGCAAAGGACTTTGAATTTACAGAGTCACAAGGTGACATTAAGATCTAAAACTAATTGTAAAGTGTTTGCAGAGTGACTGAATCCATTTATTAAGCACTGACTATATAAGTCAAACTCTGTGCTAAATCCTGGAGATATAGAAACAAAAGGACAGTCCTTGCCTTTAAAGAGATTATATATTAATAGGGAAGAGATAATATATGTATGTGATGGCAAATGCAAGGGCAGATGCAGAAATGATGAACAATACAGAGGATAGTCAATAAATATGTTCTTTTCCAAAACAATGGTGATTTTGATTTGTCTAGTTTCCAAGAGGTAGAATGGAGGCAGGTTTGGATGGAAGTTGGGAGGGGGTGGGGACACTACAAAAAGTTGTCAATGAAGCATGATTACCTATGGGTAGATAGGGTCAGTTCTCACAAAGTAGGACTGCATGTCTCCACAGTTATGATGGCAGGGGAACTTGTAAAGTGTAATGGCAGCTTCAGGAATGACCATGAAGCCTTTTTCCAGTGATGAGCCACACTTAATAAGGGGAAAAAGTCATCATTAAAGAAATGTGTTTTAGGGAAAAAAAAAAAGAAAAATTCTGACCATGTGACAAGTGTGAAGTCTAATAGATTTGAAAGTCAATATTCCATTGAAAGTCATCAGAAAGTAGAAAGGACTGGAGGAAATGCTACATTATGCTGCAGGGATTCCCTTTGGAAGTTATACACAAGAACATGATCAATAATCTCATAAAATAAGAAGAATCAGATGGATTATAATCTGCGTTGGAGATATATTCATACTGAAGAGAGCCTAGATCTGTTTAGGTATCCAAGCATATAGTAAATGTTGTATTCTCCCCTCTTTTCCATTTCTATTTGCAGCTGCCCTGCCATATTTAGGTAGACTCATTAAGTCTTTGAAATATTATAGCACAAAAGGTTTTATCAGCCCAAATTACTTTCTTATTACCCTACAAATGCCCTCAAATAACATAAATGGTAAGAGTTACAAATATGTCACTTACCAAAATCTCAATATTTATCCTCTCCTCCCTGACAGTCTCTTAATAGAGCTAATCTTACCCTTGAAGGGAAGATTACACTTTTATAGTCTCTCTATTTCTAGAACCCCTTTCTTCTTTACTCCGAATCCTAGGTTGAACTAAAATAGCATCTGTCCCTTTCTATTTACAGTGTGACTTTTCTATTACCTAATAGGACCTCCTCAGATCATTGGTTAAGGTAACTCTGGAATTTTGGACTTTGAAACTTTTTTTGACTTAAATTGACCCATGACCCAGACTGACCTCACTAGCTGGAGTGGCCTAGCTACTTTCTCCAGGGAGATTTATCATTGTTAGAGCCCCAAGACTTTGGAATGTCTTTTTTCCTGGTGAGCAGATGGCCTTCACACCAGGAGATATTCTACAATATCTTTATCTTTATATAGTTATAGTTTATCTTATGACTTTTGATATTATTAATGCTTTCCTTTTTAGACTGTAGAATTCATAAACTATAGGAATAGATACACAGATACAAATAATAAATACAAAATAATAATGATAACAGTAATGATCGGGTATATTATAGCAATTCAGAATAAGGAATTAGAAGTAAAAAATGGTATTACACATTATTTGACAAGATTCAACACACATTATTTTAAACTACCTCTTATATGCAAAGAAAGTACTGTCCTGTACACCAGAGATACAGACAAAATAATAAATAAATCTGTGGTGTCAGGGAACTGGCATTCTACTGAGAGAATGCTACATATACAAAGATCCATAAAATAATAAGAGAGAAAGGGAGAGGGGGAGAGAGAGAGAGAGAGAGAGAGAGAGATGACAGACAGAGACAGACAGAGAGACAGAGATTTCTTTTTTTGACATCAATCTAATTATGCACTATGTCCCATTCATACCTCATATATAGAATCATCCCTTTTAACACAGAATAAAAGAAAAGAGGGTGAAAGCATTTTAATAAAACTAATCGACAGATCGACTGAAAATGGTCTGTGACTATACACAATGATTCACACCCATACTCTTCTACCTCTCAAAAAAAAATGGAAGTGAACATTCTCATGTTTCTTCCTTGGGACCAAGTTTGGTAATTATAATTCTATAGGGTTCAGATTTGATTTCTTCATTGTCATTTTAGTTTTATGTATTCTACCCACTTTTCCACTTCCACTTGCAGTATACTATCACTAAATATGTTAAGTGAACATATTCCCCTCTAATATTAAAGTTACGTCCCAAAACATTCATATACAACAATTTAAGTACAGCTCAATTGATTAGTTTCTGCTTTGTTTTTAGTTTTCTTTTACTACAAAAAAGTGCTATTTGGTGTTTCTAGGACCTTCTTTCTAGCTTTGACTCCTTTAGAGTACATATTTACCAGAAGAATTTCTCAGGGAGGGAATATGTTCACCACTTTCATCACATCCAAAGTGCTTTTTGGAATGATTAGAACAACTCACAATGCAATTGACATTCCCCAACTATTCTCCTCTTTTGTTTTATTTGTCAATTTGCAAAATATGAAGGGAAAAATGAGTTGTTTTGATTAACTTTCTTATTAGTAATCTGAATAATTATTCATATTATTACAATATAGCACTTTTCAATTTTTATACTGAAAACTATTTCTCCAGATACTTTGACAATTAATCTATTGGAGAATATAATAAAATTTCATAGATGATGCCATAAGTATATTGAAAAGAATTACTTTTCAACATACTGGGAGAGAACAAGTAAAACAGGTCAGCAAATTTTGGCCAATACACTAGATATTCTATTGTTTTATTAGTTTAATTGAACAATACAATTTATTGATTTTACTGTGCCCCTAGCCTGAGATATATACAGGGAAGATAAATAGGTATGAGGATCTGTTAGAAAAGCTAAACAAATGTGGAGATTGAAGAGCATCACAATAAAACCAATTTATCATCCTAAGGACTGGAGTAGTTCCATGTATATTGTTAAGGGAGTAATGATTCATTATATGCTAGAAGGTAGTGCTGTTTCTAGATTTCTGCAACAGAGCCAAGAGATCCTTATCTCAACAAAAGATGATGAGAGTTGACTTGGTTAATGTATATGCTCTTATAATATATTAAAACAATTAATTTGAGAAACAAAACCATGTAATTGTAACAAAGACTCCAGAAATAATAGAAATGTATCTATATGGAAATTTCTCATCTATTTAATTTAATTAAATAATTTAATTAATATCTGTCTTTTTCTTTATTCCTCCCTTTTTGTATTCAGTTTCTGATTCATTTTCAGGTTGCTTTCTTGGACATCTGAGAGCCTCCTGGGTTGGAATTAGAACATTTGTGAAATGTTTTTATTAGTAGTAGTGGTAGAATTAGTGCATTCGTATAGAGTCTACTTATAAATGAGTGTTCAAAAAATATATGATCTAATGTAGGAAGATGCAAAGAGAAAATGAAGAGACATTTCACTTTTTTTCAGTTTTGAAGACAAATATAGTCCTCTAACACTTCATTGTTAAGAAGTCTCCAAAATATATTGTCCCTAAATATGTAAATTTTGTTTTATTTTATGAAAATATTATTATTTGTTTTTTGCAATTACAAGTAAAATAGTTTTCAACATTCAATCTATAAATAAAAATTTTAGTTTCAACTTTTGCACCTCTCTCCCCCCCTTCCCCTCTCCCCAAGACACAGCAAGGAATCTAATATAGGTTATACATGTACAATCATGTTAAACATGTTTCTGCATCGCTTATGTTGTTTAAAGAAGGATAGAGAACAAAAGGGAAAATTCATGAAAAATAGTATACTTTCATCTGCATACAGATTCCACAGTTCTTTCTCTGGATGTGGATGGCATTTTCCCTCATGATTCTTTTGGAATTGACTTGGATCACTATGTTACTGAGAAGAACTAAGTCAATCATAGTTGATCATTGCGCAATGCTCTGTTACAATTGATAATATTCTCCTTGTTCTGCTTACTTCACTCAACATCAGTTCATGGAAGTCGTTTTAGGTTTTTTTTTTGAAATTTGCCTTCTCATCATTTATTACAGCACATTCATCATGTTCATATATCATAACTTGTTCAACCATTCTGCAATTGATGGGCATTCTTTAAATTTCCAATACTTTGCCCCTACAAAAAGAATTTATTTAAATATTTTTGTATACATAGACCCTTTCCCTTTTTAAAAAAAAAAATCTCTTTCTCATACAGATATAGCAATGGTATGGCTACCACAATTTGGCCATAGTCCCAAATTGCCCTCCAGAATGATTGGATCAGTTCACAACTCCCACCAGCAATGCTTTCCTGACCCAATTTTCACACTTCTCCTCCATCACTTGTCATCTTTTTCTGTCATTTTAACCAAACTGATAGTTGTAAGGTGGTACATAAAAGTTGTTTTAATTTACATTTCTTTAATCAAAAGAATTTAGAATATTTTATATTAGAATAGATAGCTTTAATTTCTTCATCTGAAAGTATCTTCATCTGCCTGTACATATCCTTTGACTAATTATCAATTGAAGAATGACTTATATTCTTATAAATTTGACTCATTTCAGTACATATTTGAGAAATGAGGCCTTTATTAGAAACACTATAAAACTGTTTCCTAGCTTTCTGCTTTCCTCCTATTACTGGTTGCAGTGGTTTGTGCAAAACTTTTTTAATTCAATAAAATCAAAATTATCCATTTTGAATTGCATAATGTTTTCTATCTCTTATTTGGTCAATTCTTCCCCTTTTCATGGATCTTATGGGTAAACTATTGCTTGCTCTCCTAATTTGCTTATCTTATCACCTTTTATATGCAAATTTGTGTTATACCCATTTTGCCCTTGTTTTGGTACTGGGTATGAAATATTGGTCTGTTCCTGGTTTTTGATATATTATTTTCCACTTTTCTCAGCAGTTTTTGTCAATTAGTGAATATTTATCTCAGAATCTGGAGCCTTTATCAAACAGAAAATTACTATTATTATTTGATAATGTGTCTTAAGTACCTAATCTATTCCACTTATCTATCATTCTATTTTTTTAGCCAGTACTAAATAGTTTTAATGATTGCTGTTTTATAATGTGGTATTCGATCTTCCTTTGCATTTTTTATTAATTTTCTTGATACTCTTGAGCTTTTGTTCTTCCAGATGAATTTTGTTATTATTTTTTTCTGACCCCATAAAATAAATTTTAAAATTTTGATTGGTGGAGCACTGAATAAGTGAATTAATTTAGGAATAATGATCATTTTTATTATCTTGGCTTGGCCTGTGAGCCATTGATATTTTTTTCTAATTGTTTGGATCTGACTTTATTTCTGTGAAAAATGTTTTGCTATTGTGTTCATATAATTCCTGGTTTTGTCCTCTGCTTTTTCATTGTTTTATGTTGTTTAACTGATTTAATATCTTATGGAGTCATTAGCTTTCACTTCATCAATACTAATTTTCAAGGAATTATTTTCTTCCATTAGCTTTTGTACCTCTTTTGTTATTTGGCCAATATACTTTTAATGGAATTACTTCTGTAGATCATTTTTCTATTTGTATAATTCTATTTTTAAGGAGATATTTTTAAAGTCAATTTTTGTGCTTTCTTTTCCAAGGTTTTGATTCCTTATTTTCATAATTCTCTTGCATACCTCTCATTTCTTTTCCTAATTTTTCAGTTAACTTTCTTACTCAAGTCTTAAAATTATTTTTTTTAGTTCTTCTGAGAGGACTTTTTGTACTTAAGACCAATTCATATTCCCCTTTGAGGCTTCACATGTAAGAATTTTGACATAGACACACTATGACTTTAGCATAGTGATGCCATTTTGGATCTCTTCAAGAATGATGGACAACCAGTCATATTCAGCATTATCTCTATTAGTAAAGCTGTAAGTAGGAAAGCGTAAATAGAATTTTGTGTTAGGTACTACCTGTGAATGGTGTTGACATTTATTGTCTTTTCACAGGTAGAAACAACTGAGTTTAGCAAGAAAAATTACTCAAAACATGAAGTTCACAAATACTATACTTCCCTTCATTCTTCATGCAGTTATCCCACCTGGAAATTTCTGTTTCAGTCTCACCTGATACCTTTGCAGCATTTATATGTCAATATTTCCCTCCACAGTACACACCCAATCATTTCCTAGAGTCTCTTCTACCAGGGGGCATTAAGTCCAAAGCTCAAGTCCCTTCTAAGTTTCCCTTCCGAACTGAATTCATTCATTCTAAAAATTATTCTGAAGGCATATTTCCATTTACTTTCTCTATGGTTTATGTTTGTACTTTGTCTGAGTACCTGAATTTTTGGTTATTTTGCTATATTAGCAGAAAACACAATTTATAGTTAAAAACTACAATCAGATTATAAATGGAATTAAATACTGTTGGATTTAAACTTATCTTCTGGATTTGTGTTTAATTAATTAATAAATTAATTCTAATTAATGTGATATTTCCTTTTTAGTTCAACATTAGTCATGAAGTAAAAGTTCATATAATTTATTAAAATCAAAATCAAAATCTTAACTGAGGTACCCCAGTTTGAAGTTCGATGCTCTTCAATTATACAATGGACTTTGTCATCACTAGAACAAAATATTATATATATATATATGTATATATATATATATATACATATATATAATATATGAGAAAATACAATTGTGAGGGTACCATAAAATCAATATGCAAGGCATCTAAATGAAAGGGAAGCAATAGAAGCTTGGGAAAAACTAATTTTGGACACTAAGAATACCAAAAATAACAGAAAAGGATATATTAACAAATACTAGCTGATGTGTCTTTTCTCCATAATACATATCATATTCATGCAAGTCATCTATATATAAATTAATGCATCTTTGATCCAAATATTAGCAGAAAAAGGAGAATTTTTCATGTAGTAGTGTATATAATTTCAACTTTTAGTTGGCAAAAAGTATAATGAATATTAGATTATATTGGTTTTTGTTGCTGATTACAAAAAAAATTAATCAGAATAGCAAAATGCTGCCTTAAAGGCTCCAACCATGTGTTTGCAATTCCATATATGATAACATTCAGGATCTCCTGAAGAACATGACAACAAAAAGAACCATATTCTTCTTCTTACATCTTCTATATAAATCAGATAAGGCACAAAACAGGTTAAAAGTGTTCATGATGGAAGAATGCTAGAAGAATGCTGGAAGAGATCTAGCCTCGAGTCCAAGTTGAAGAAGAGTTATATATGGAAGCAAAGATTTCATTATGTTCCCTTTCATGGAAGAATTTACTGATTGCATCATGCTTAGGTACTCTATAGAGACTTCTGGAAGCAATCTATAACCACTCAAAAGAACTTATCCTTGACCATTCCCAAAGGAAAGATCAAATGAATATGAAATATCTATTGCTCAGATTTTAGCAAACATTTGGATGGATGAACTATGGAGCTCAACCATAAGTTCAGATAGTATAGAATGACAAATTTCACTTAGAAATAGCCTTCATTCACAAATTCCTTTTATCTGCACCAGTTCTTTATACATGAAAAACAAAACTGGGATGATAGCCTTTAGGACTTGAAACTCTCCATAGAAAAAAAGTCTTACTATTTTAATAACAATCATCTTCTAATATCAATAAAACAAGTTATATAACAAGTAAATATTAACCACAGAGAAGATGGGATTGTCTTGTAAGGAAGCTGAGAGACAACACCTTTATCACATCAAGAGAGATCAAAGAAGGCCTCCATCATGTTAAGTGGATTCTCTGCTTAAGAGGAGTATGTGAATGTGAATGGCATAGAAGAGGTAAGTATAGGTGAAATATGATGTGAAAATCAATAGAGTCGCAGATCAATGGACATATTTGAGCAAAATGATGGGACTGGACTAAAAGATCTTCAAATTTTCTTGCTGTTCTAAATCTGTTTTTATAATTATATTAAAAGTTTTTAATATCCATTCCATAGTGTGGTGCAATTAGATACTCCATTATTCCTCTCAGTTAGCTCTTTATTAGATAAAAAAAAAAAATCCTTTGATGTGGACTTTAGTCCCTAGACATGATTTAAGATAATTATAATTGGTAATGTTTGTGTTAGAATTGGGAGTTTGTCCACATTCTCATCACAGGAAATGTACAATCATACTACATTATCTAATTATTTTTTTCTCTTAATTATACAGTGATAGTTGATGTTACTTGAGTCTATTTGTTAAAGTGCAATATCACTTGCTTTCTCTGTGACACATTAAGGGTAGGAATTATTAATAATAATGATAAAAGTGCAGATTAAAAGGCTAGATAAATGTTTAAAAATTAATATTTTGGTCTAGTCTTACATTATAGCAAAAATCAGGGTGCTAGTGGATAGTTCCCTTTAGTTAATTTATATTGTATCCCTTCCGCACCAGACTTGACTTCTCTCCAAATCTATTTGAAACTGAATATGATATCACTGTCAGTATGATCATTGGGAGTATCATACTGTGATCACTAATACTTGCCAAAAGGAAAGAGGTCAGAAATTTAGCATGCTGTTTTTGAAAACATACTCATCCCTTATGATTTCTCTCTCTTATCACATTCAATTTAGATCAATGTATACCATGGAAACAATGTAAAGAGTAACAGACTACCTTCTGTGGGGGTGGGGGAAAGGAAGCAAGAATAGGGGAAAAATTGTAAAACTCAAAATAAATAAAATCTTTCTTAACAAAAAAAAAGAATGAAGGAAAAACAGCAACTGCCAAAAAAAGAATGTAATCTCCTTGATGGAAGAAAATCATTCTTTTTTGCTCATATTTATGTTGCCAATGCTTATCATAGTGTTATTCCATGGTAAATACTTAATAAAAGATTAAAAAAAGGAAGAAAATATACTCATCCTTGTCCTAAAATGCTCAGGGACCAGCTCTTCACAAACCAAGTCAATTCATTAAACATTTATGACACTATCTATTTGTAAGACATTGGGGTGTAGAGCATTCTAATTGTAAAAGAGGTTTTGAATGACATTAGACTCCTTTCCTTTGGCAAAGAACCTGGTGCCGATTCTGTTCCAGCTAAACTTTACAAGGTGGAGGTTCCATTTCTCATATAAAAGCTAACTGAAACTTTCCAGGTTGTATGGCATGAGGTGTTTATTCCCTGATTGTTCAAGGAGACCTCCATTGTCCGTATCTCTTCAGGTAAAGGTAATAGGTTGTCCTGTGACAGTCATAGGGCTGTTTCTCTCCTAGGCATTGCTGGCAAGATTCTTTCTAGAGTCCTCCTTAAAAGACTAATCTTTCATCTGGAAGATAGTCACCTATCCAAGAGCCTGTGTGGCTTCAGAAAGAGAAACAGTCGATATGGTATTTTCTGCTCAACAAGCCTAGGAGAAATGCCAGGAGCAGAACAAATTTGTAGAGCTGACCAAGGTCTTCGATACTGGCAGTCATGAGTGCTTATGGAAAATTTTGTCAAAATTCACTTTCCTGGAGAAGTTCATCAGTATTGTACATCAGTTTCATGATGGCATGCTTGACTGTATTCTGGATGGTGGATAATGCTCCTATGATTTCCCAGTTACCAATGAAGTGAAACGAGACTGTGTCTGCTCCTATGCCTTTTAACAAGATGTTTTCAACCATGTTATCAAACACCTGAGGATGAATGCAGCATCAAAGTCAATTGCTTAACTGATGGTGTGAAATTCTTCAACTTGAAAAGGCTACAAACCAAAACCAACGTGGAAGGTGTGTTGGTGCATGACTTTTTTGTTAGTAGATGATTGTGCATTCAGTGCAGCCTCTGAAACTGAGATGCAACAAAGTACGGATTAGCATACTAGTTGTGCTAATTTTATCCTAACAATTAACACCAAGCAAAACACAGGTGCTCCATCAGCCACCTTCATACCATTCATATGTAGAACCATCGAGTACAATAAGTGAAGTTCTGAGTACTGTTGAACAAGTTCACTTACTTTGGCAGTGTCCTTTCCAAGGAGATACACATTGACAATGAGGTGGACAAGCATTGCCAGAGCTAACTCAGTATTTGGAGGTTTCAAAAGAAAGTGTGGGAGAGAAGAGGTATTAGACTATCAAACTGAAGGTCTACAGAACTGTTCTGCTGACTTCATTACTGTGAAACCTGGACAGTCTACCAGTGTCATACCAGAAAACTTAACTGCTTCCATTTAAACTGTCCTAGGAAGATTCTGAAGATCACATGGCAGGAGAAGATACCAGACACTGTGGGCCTTTCTTAAGCTAAACTACCAAGCATTCAAACCTATTACAGTGAGTACAACTACAATAGGCCAGTCTTGTTGTTCAAATGCCAAATGTATACTTGTCAAAAAGTACTCTTTTATGGAGAAAACTCACAGGGCAATGGGAGGGGGGATGGGGCAGTGGTCAGAAAAATAATACAAGGACATTCTCAAAGTCTCTCTTCAGAACTCTGGATTTGGTTGTGAAGTATGAAAGACATTGGCACATGACCATCCAGCATGGCATGTCTTCATCAGGGAGGGTGCTGTGCTCTATGAGGATGGCAGAACTGAAGCAGTTCAAAGGAAACATGAAATGTTCAAGTTTAGAGTAAACACATTGCAAGTTCCTATTGTTCTGATCAACCATAGTGAGACATAATGTAACCGGACTTTAGCATAGTGATGTCTTGGTTCTCTTTGAGAAAGAAGGACAAGAACAAGTCAAGTAAACAATAAACATAGAAAGACAAAAATGAAACCATTCTTGTCTTTAAGATGTATATATTTTGCTGAGAAATAAATGGACACATACATATATTCATTCATCCGTGTATTTATTTTTGTGTATACATATATATGTAGATCCATATGTTCACCCAGTTTCTAGAATTGTTATTTCTCTCATCCAAAAATCATGTAGCATTATTTTATTTATATTTTTATATAGGAGGTAGAACCTGATATGTGCTTTTTTTGCAAGGCAATGGGGTTAAGTGGCTTGCTGAAGGCCACACAGCTAGGTAACTATTAAGTATCTGAGGCTGGATTTAAACTCAGGTACTCCTGACTCCAGGACTGGTGCTCTATCTACTGCACCACCTAGCCGTTCCTTGAGATGTGCTTTTAAGGAAGTTTAAGATTATTTCAAATAGAGGCAAGGAAGGAATGTATTCCAGATGTGAGGGACTGCAAAGATGTGTTGGTTAGAATATTATGTAGAGAGAATAGCTAGCAAACTAGCTGGAATGAAATAGAATGTGCAAAAAAAGGAATTAATATTAAATAATACTAACAAAGCCAGTGAGAATCATAATAAAAAGGACTAAAAATGTTAGGCTGAAGCTTTTATATTTTATCTTAGAATCAATAGTAAGCCATTGAAAATTTTTGAAGTAGGGACTAGCTATTAAGATAGACATCTATTTAAGTAAATCAGCTTGAGAACTATAAAGGATGGGTTATAGAGAAGAGAGGAAACTTTAGAAGGAAAGAGAAAAATTAGAAGGCTAATATGATTCAGGTGAGAACTGATGAGGGTTTGAGCTAGAATAAATTCTGTGTGAGTATTGATTGGAGAAAGGATCTTTGTCTTCCATTAAGCCATCAGGTACACACATGATATACCTTCATTATAACTCTATTAAAGAGCAAAGTTTTAAGATATTAGAAACATAAACATTTTAAAACTGGGGTGTCTGTGACATTCAAATGTTACCAAAATTCAATAGATGCTGAAGTCAATAACTCTGATTATTGAATGGAGGCACCAAGGAGTTTAGTGATATAGTCCGTCGATAGATATTTCTAGAATAACCAAAGGAGCCTTGGCACTGTGATCAATATTGGAGAAACAAAGTTAAAATGACACCTTGCCAGTGTGGAGTTAATAGTCTGATAGTCAAGTATAGATCATGATTTGAACCAGGAGGAAACACCTATGAGTTTCTAGGTGTTATGCTAAGTTAGGGAAATGATCTTTCATTTGATCTGAATGTTGTGCTAATGGAGCACATTTCCCTGCATCATTCAAAGTAAAAAATCAAAAAGAAGAACTTTATATTAAAGTAGTAATTTGTGATTAAACTTCACCATTAGCTAATGAAATGCTATACACTGGAAAATGCTGCATTATATGGCATGAAAAGGTGCCCCAAGAATTCGAGGATGCCTCCATTGTTCATCTCTATAAAGGTAAAAGGGATAGATTATCCTGTGACAATCATAGGGGTATTTCTCTTTTAGTCACTGTTGGTAGGATTCTTGCCAGAGTCCTTCTCAATAGGTTAATCCTTCATTTCCCTGAGGTCACCTCCCTGAAAGTCAGTGTGGCATCAGAAAAGGTCGAAGAATACTTGATATAGTGCTTGCTGCCTAACAACTCCAGGACAAATGTCAGTAATAGAACAGAAGCCTATTTAGAACATTTGTAGATCTTATTAATGTCTTTGATACAGTCAGTAATGGTGGGGTTATGGAAAATTATGTCCAAATTTGGTAGTCTGGAGTTCTTCAGTATTGTAGATCAATTTCATGAAATCATGCTTATCCGGGTTCTGGATAGTGGATGAAGCTCTCGAGATTTCTCAATCACCAATGGAGTAAAATAAGCTTGTGTCCTTGCTCCCATATTTTTAGCATGTTGTTTTCAGACATGTAATCAAATTCCTCAAGGTCATCTACCACACTGATGGCAAATTCTTCAACTTGAAAAACTACAGCCAAGACTAAAGTAGAGGGAGTGTTGGGGCATGATTTTCTGTTTGCAGATGATTGTGAATTCAATACAGCCTCCGAAACTGAGCTGCAACAAAATATGGATCAATTTTCTGCTGTTTCTGCTAATTTCGTTCTTACAATTAACACCAAGAAAACACAGATGCTCCATCAGCTACCACTATACTATCCATATATGGAACCATTGATTATAGTAAATGGATATTTTGACAGTATCCTTTTCAACAATGAAGATGATACAAGCATTGCCAGAGCTAGCTCAGTATTTTGGAAGTTCCAAAAGAAAGTGTGGGAGAGAAGAGGTATTAGACTGATTAACAAACTGCATTTCTACAGAGCTATTGCTATATGCTTGTGAAATCTGGACAGTCTATCAGTGCCATATCAGAAAATGAATTCTTCCATTTAATTTGCCTTAGGAAGATTCTGAAGACCTGGCAGGACAAGATACTAGACACTGAAGTCTTTTCTCAAGCTAAACTACCTGGTATTCCACCATTACTTCAGAGAGGGCAACTACAATGGGCTGATCACGTTTGTTAGAATTCCAGAAGTATGTTTGCCAAAAAGCCTATTCTATGGGGAACTCACACAAGGCAAGCACTTAACAAGGGAGTCAGAAGAGGTGATACCATGACACCCTGAAGGTATCTTAAGAATTTTGTAACTGATTGAGAGACACTAGCATGGGACCATCCGTCATGGTGGGCCCTCATCAATGAGGGTGTTGCACTCTGTGGGAAGGGCAGAATTGAAGCAGATCAAAGGAAATGTGACATATGTAAGTTTAGAATATCCACCCCACGTATACACATGGGCTATTTGTGCCCACCTTGTGGTAGGGTTTTCTGAGCTCATTTTGTTCAGATCAGTCACAGTCAGACATACTTTAATTTGTATCAAACATGGTTATGTCATTTTGGTCTCTTTCAATAACAAAGGATAAGAACCATTTTCTCTTTTGAAAAAGGAATACTGTTCAATTTAACAAGTGAGGACATAATGAGGTGCTATCCTATTTCTTGAATAAAATCTAAATCAAAACCCAAAATATTATGCAATCTTAACTGCTACTATAGATGTGAAATCATCTAAGCAACTTATTAGAAATTTGTTGTATAAGAGAATTAGAGAATTTTGGAAAAAGAAGAAACCCTACAAATCATTGATTTCAATCCCCTTCTTTTAGAGATGAAGAAACAGATTCAGGTATCCAGCAGAATTTTAGTCTCTTAAATCGAAATTTATTGTTCTTTTCTGTATACCTTTAGCAGATAAAAATATTGTGATAACAAAATATTCTTTAAAAGGAAAAAACAATCAAGGGGCAGCTAGATGGCATATTACTGACTTGGGAGTCAGAAACTCAACTCTCTGAGTTCCATTCTAACCTCAGAGACTTACTAGCTATGTAACACTGGATAAAATCACTTAATCCTGTTTGCCTCAGTTTCCACATCTGTAAAAGGTGATGAAGAAGGAAATGGCAAACCACAAAGTCTCTTTGCCAAGAGAAACCCTAAATAGGATCACAAAGAGTCAGAGACAACTGAAAAGAGCATCTTGTTGAGCATCATTTACTTTATTGTCAATACATGCATCAAAGTAATTTCTCATGTTGAAAACTTTAGTAAAAGATAATCACACATTTGAATCACTGTAATGAGGGTGTTTAAGAGTTTTACTATATAACCCTCAAGCAAAAAAAAAAAAACCCAAACAAATACATTCTTCAATCTACTCAATGGAATTATAAGGAATTTACTACTGGATGAAAGTATGGATGAATACAGGATATCTTCAAGCAATTATCAGACTAGTGGCCCCATGTGACCTTTAAAAAGTGATGGCAGAGCTGTTGAGGAGGAACTCAGCTCTTCAACTTGTTTTTGACATTTTCTTCAAGTTCCTCTTGGAGATTATATCTAGCAGTTGGCAAAGGGATTTCTTTCCCCAACCCCTCCTCATAGGCAATGACATCTTTCAGCAGAAGCACATGGCAGCATGCATTAATGAAAAGGAAAGAAAAACCCAAGTCTTAGAATAGATATCCTACTCAAGAGATAGCAGGTCTCAGTACTGAGACTTTTACTGATCCTAAGAGAGCAAAATTTTTTTGAAACACTCTGGTATAGTACTTAGACCAGCATTTTACCAGAATCCAATGATGGTGATGGTAAAAAGTATAGCCAAGTGACAATTGGTTTTACAAATACAGGGTCCAGCTTGTTCTTAAGAAACAAATAAAAAAGCATAACAATATCCCAAGTCATAATTTCCATTGAATCTGAAATTGAATGTGATAAGGGATCACAAACATTAGAAGTCTCAGGACCAGCAGCACCCAGTCAATTAAAATAGCATCATAAATACTATATGAAAAGATATCTTTGTAAGAGAGTATGCTTTAGAATTATGGGGAGATATTTAGTTGCAACCATTCTTAATAAACTATTTTAATAAATGCCTTTGTGATGAACTAATTTTATGTTCTGACTGAGATGTGAAAAAATGAAAACACTGATGTGGGCTCATAAGCTACAACTTTCTAGTGTTGATCCAATGAGTATCTTGAACTTGGTGTCATTTCCCAGAGGACCCAACCTATGAATGGAAATTAAGTGATACCCCCAGATAAACTTCTTAATTAGATGCATTCTTTATCATGGAATGTGCATCTGAAAGGCATCATAGAAGTTACCTAAGTACAATTTTATTTTATAAATGAAGAAGAGAATTCCCATATTGCTGAAGTGTCTTACCCACAGTCATAGTAATAATAAGGGAATATAGTGAGATATTAATTCAGGTCTTTTGTCATGAACTCTCTTGTTCTTTTCATTATATCATGTATGCATCCCATGACAAAATTTAAATGTTAACATACTAGTGTATTAATAATCTATAATCTTTTTATTCCATTTTGAATTTGAATATTCCAATTTGAATTTGAATATTCCAATTTGAAACTTTACCTTGAATTATGCAGAAAAACTTTATCTCTGCTATAACAAATTTCAGTGAAATATTAGTATATTTGAATTTAGTAGGAGAGCAGAATGACTAGATAAGTTAAGCATTATTTGCTGCTTCAGAAATAGAAATTATTTTACCTATTCACTAATTTAATTATTTTTCTCCTGGAACTACACTAATTTACTAGGAAAGCTCAAACAATTTTGGTTGCTGATAGAAAATTTTACATTATTTTATATAATACCTGTATATTTATTTTGTTACTGAGGTTAACAACTTTACAATTATGATGCAGGGTCTTAGCTCCCTTTATAAATGGTATCCATTTTTATCTCAGATAATGAAATAGTGTAGTAACATAGAAGTTTTAGATTTCTTGTTTTCATTTCCTTTCATTTCACCAAATGTTTATTATATCATACATATTATTGCCATTATTGTTAAATAATTAACAAATTCATGGATTAAAATGTTTAAACTTCCATTATTAAAGATAAGAATGTCTGACTCAAGTAAGAACTTCTGTCTTGATAACAGAAATGATAAATGTTTTCTGATGCTGAACCCCTGCTAAAGTATTTCAGATGTTTTCTTAAAAAACAAAACATCTACTTGGGTGGGCTAATAGCTTTTATGAGAATTTAATATCTTAATAAAACAAAAGATTAGTCATAATGTACTATAAATAAGATGGTGATTCATAGATCTGTAAATTATTCTTTCTTCCTTTAATCATTGGTTGGTATGGTAACTTTAGTTTTGTATACCCATTACACTATGTATGTTGCATGAACATTTTATTTTTTTATTAATTTTTTATTAAAGATATTATTTGAGTTTTACAATTTCCCCCCAATCTAACTTCCCTCCCCCCCATGGAAAGCAATCTGTCCATCTTTACTTTGTTTCCATGTTGTACTTTGATCCAAATTGGGTGTGATGAGAGAGAAATCGTATCCTTAGAGAAGAGACAAGAATTCTAAGAGGTAACAAGATTAGATAATAAGATATCTGTTTTTTTCCCCTAAATTAAAGGGAATAGTCTTTGAACTTTGTTCAAACCACACAGCTCCTTATCTGGATACAGATGGCACTCTCCTTTGCAGACAGCGCCAAATTGCTCCAGATTGTTGCACTGATGGAATGAGTGAGTCCTTCAAGGCTGATCATTACTCCCATGTTGCTGTTAGGGTATATAGTGTTTTTCTGGTTCTGCTCATCTCACTCAGCATCAGTTCATTGCATGAACATTTTATAAACTTCTGATAAAATTTCTTCATGCATCAACCACTTATTAAGAGCTTAATATGTGCAGGACACTATACTGAAAAATACAGAGATAAAAAAACCCTTTCTTTTTTTTATTCCAAATACTTTGTATTTTCTTTTTTCAAGGCAGATAAATGGTGCAATGACCTAGAATCAGGAATACTTGACTTCAAATCCAACCTCCAACACTTCTTTAGCTGTGTGACCCTGGGCAAGTCACTTAATCTTTGGCTTTTGAGATTTCTCATCTATGAGTTGGAGATTATAATACCTTCTTTCTATGGTTCTTGTGATGATTAAGTGAGATATTATTTATAAAGTGATTAGCATAGTGTCTTACACATAGTAGGCAATATATAAAAGTTAATTATTATTCTTGTTATAATTACTATTGGCTTCCTGACTCCTCTTTAAAAATCTCTTTCCTATAAACTAAAAATAATTATCATTTGTTGATGTTATAGAAATCAATTATTGTGGTAGAAAGATAGGGAACTCTCTGGTCTATGACCCACAGAATGCTAGCTTGAATTTTGCTTACAAAACCACTTAGACCATATTACATCCTTGCATATTAATACTTTTCAAGGATGCAGCTCTCTTAACCAGCATAGCCTTCTAATTTGTTTTTTAGGTTTTTGCAAGGCAATGGGGTTAAGTGGCTTGCCCAAGGTCACACAGCTAGGTAATTAGTAAGTGTCTGAGGCTGGACTTGAACTCAGGTACTCCTGACTCCAGGCCAGTGCTCTATCCACTGCACCAAGGAGCTACTCCAATAGCCTTCTAATTTTCAGGGTCTCTCATTAGCTTTCCCCTGGACCACTTCCTTGTCTCCTGATCTTTAAGCTTTTCTCATATATATAGTGTCTCTC
This sequence comes from Macrotis lagotis, assembly GCF_037893015.1. Classification (NCBI taxonomy): domain Eukaryota; kingdom Metazoa; phylum Chordata; class Mammalia; order Peramelemorphia; family Peramelidae; genus Macrotis; species Macrotis lagotis. The sequence goes on along the minus strand of NC_133663.1, from coordinate 78,145,179 downwards.
CTCCTTGCAGGTGACCAAGTTCAGCCCCTTCTTTTGTTGCCAGAATTCCCAATAATGCCACTCTGCTACAAAGGCCTTCTTGACTTAGAAGTAAACAAGCGATTTATTCGAAACTCTACTCAGAATCACAGATTCTCAGAATTGGAAAGAACAATTAGATTATTTAGACAACCCATATTCAACCAAGAATGCAAAAAGTGTTCTTTAGAAATGACTTGAAGAATTGTAGTCAGATCCCATTAAGAGAAACTAATTTCTTTTAGAAAGTGGAATGTAAGCTCTGGGTAAGCAGGACAATCACAATGTTATTTTTGAATTCTACCATAGTGTAGCTATTTTGTTGAGTTGTTTTGTTGTACTGAATCCTTTTAAAAATTTGAATTATCAGCATCAATTTTCCTTATATTAAAGTGATATCTCTTTCTTCTATTCCTCATCTAACAAGTCTTTCAGCCTATTGTTAAGCAATATCTTATCTTCTATAAAACTTCTAATTTCTGGTCTTAAACACTCCTAGTTTCTTCAGCCATTCCTGACTCGGCATACTTTAAGTCCCTGGATGCTCTTTAGTTTTTAATAGCCTTACAAAAATGTGGTACTACCAAAGAACTTCATACAAAACTTAAAAACAACACTCAAGAGCGTTCATCTTGCTTTCTGGATACTGTGTTTTAATTTTTATCATGTGAAGGGAAAAGTTGTTTTGAGCTGCCAAGTAGTGCCTTTGATTCATTTTGAGTTTACAGTCCACTCAAACCCCAAGATCTTTTTTGTTTTAACATCAATTTCCATAGAACCATACCATTACTTTTGATATTTTTCTTGATTTCTTTTAATCCAACTATGAAACATTACATTTATCTCTATTCAATTTTATTTCATTAGATTTACCACATGATTTGAGCCTGGTGAGTTTGTCAGTATGAAAAACTCTTCATTGTCTGCTTTCTCTCACAGCACATTACAAATCCAGTGTTATTTAAGTTACTGATGATTCACTTGTCAATTTGTCTGAAAAAAGGATATGTTTCCAGTTCAATTTTAACTAATTGCAACTCAAATATAAACATTTATTTCACATCCTATGCAAACTATTGCTTATCCTAGGTTAGAATGTGGCCTCGGTGGATTATTGTTCACTGGAGGCGATACATCTTACTGTTACACATGTGATGTGACATCTCAAAATTAATACTCACATACCATGGAGAGCAGAATATTTTTGGATTAAAATGTAGGCATTGATTTTTGTTATGTTGACAGCAGCTGCCTACTCTAGACAATACTTGTCTGTATCTTTTATATCTGTCTTAAAAACAAAGTCCAAGTCTTTGTGATTGTATGGTTGGGGCAAATGCTATATACTTCTATTCTTTTTCCTTTTTATCCATTTCTTTCTCAGTCACCTAAATATCTGCCTTTAATACAACTGTAAACATTGGCTTAAAAGTAGCACTGTGCTCCAAGCAGCTCATGTCAGCTGCTAAGAGATCATTTTAAAATATTCAGTGAGAACATTTGTACTTTTGGACATTGACCAATGCCACAAACCAACATTGGATTTATTGTTTCACTGATTGTCTAGACTTAAGAAAATGATAGAGATAATGTGAATAATTAATACAGATTAAACTTAAAAGCATTTTGTATATATTTTGCCCCTGGAGAGCCAGTTGCTAAATATTTGCCAGCATATCCCTGGTTAAAATAATCTCATCACAGTTCAACTCAGCAAAATTGCTATTCTCTCTCTCTCTAGGTTTAATAAACGTCTAAATCTTTCTGTCCTTCCTCATCCCTCTTCACTTCCTTAGAGTGTAAAAAGGAACATAGTATAAATGGAGAGAAATATTTTGCAGTTGTGAATTGTAAGCTGACTCCAATGTTGAGAAGACCCAAATTCAAGTCCTATCTCTGTCATATACTACCTAGGCTGTCTTGAAAAAAATCACTTCTCTGTGGTCCCAGATTACTTTCTGGCTATAAATTGTAGAGAAGGCAATTAATTACATGGCTTCAGAAAGGACATTTCTTGCCATGAGCTGCCACTGATGAAATCATAGGTCTTCTCTACTGCCCCATGAGCCCCATAAAAAATAAAGAAAAGAAAACAGAAAAGAAAACTGAGTTTAAAGTCAAAAAGAACTCTGTTCTTTTTTATTATTTTATATGGCCATCTTCGTCTCTTCACCTTTCTAGCTTCCAAGATATCTTAGAAACTGACCAAAACTAATCTTATTTCTAGCATTGTTTCCCTCCATTGCTCAAAATGAAAACCTTTTCTTTTTTTTTAACAAAGCCAAGCTTCTTACTATCTTTTTGTCCATGTTATTCCTTATTTTCTACCGATCCAAATTGAACCCATTCTTAAATATTCAGTTCTTCCATGATGCTTTCTAAAATTCCTCCACTCTCTACGGATCTCTTTGTTTTCTGACCTTCTTTTGAATGAAGACAGCCACATGGGTTGTCTTTAATCTTCATTATTCACTAATTGCTTCATATCAGCTTGTTTGGCTTCCGAGATTCAACTACCAATTCCTTGTCAGCAAGGACAATGTCATAATGCTCTTGCATGCTTCATAATCTAGAGCATGGCATCCAACCTTTTTAACTCTCCTGGGCTGCTTCACCCAACACAAACTTGTCAGGGGTCACATACAGAATATAATATTTATTTATGACTACTATGTAACCCATATTGACAAAAAGTATAATAATAAAATGTAATAATGTCCACATGAAGGGTTTTGAAGGCCACATATGCCCCAAAGGCAATGGAATTGACACATCTGATGTAGAATATAATGTTCCTTACATAGAAGGTGCTAAATTAGTACATATTAATGGGTTTTAGATAATCTTATGAATAGCTGAGTTCTATATTTTACCTTATACATTTCTCCCTTTTTGTCAAAATTTCTGACCACCCATTGCTACTCTAACTTGAAGGCTTAATGTACAGGGGTGAGGAGTGGGTGACAAAAGAATAGGTTGGATGCCTTCCTCTTATCCATATTGATACAAAAAAATTATTTCAATCAATTGTTGAGCAAGCATTAAATTTGCCAAGCACCATGGGAATAGATGAATATAAATGAAAGAGCCCTTGCCCTCAAGGAGCTGACATTTTATCAGGGGGAGGGAAACAATATATACATATATATGTATATATTTAAGAAAATAAGATATATTTATAATATAAGATATAAAATTTTATATAAATAAAATAAAATATTTATAGGGATAAAATATTAGAAATTGGGTAATCAGGAAAGTCCTGATGGCCTATACATAAACGGTGATCATTGGACTGAGCTTTGAGAGTAATAATGGTGGCAAGGAGAGATCGCATGGCATGAGGGGCAAACCTATGTAGTGCCTGGAAGCAAAAGATACAGTACCATATTTCTTTGACTGATAGAGTGAATGAAGGCAAGAAATAAGACTCAGAATGTACCTTTGAGCTAGGTTATGAAGGGTTATAAATATCAATCAAAGGAGTTTATATTTTGTCCCAGAGAAATGAAGAAGCACTAAATTTTGGGGAGAAGAGTGACATTGTCAGAATGTTACTTAATTTTTTTCCTCTATTGAAATTCATTCATATTATATATTTAGGTTTTCTAAAATGAGAGGCTTAAGAAAATAGCCTACATTGGAAGTAGTTCTAATGATAACACTCTCTTAGTTTAGGATTGATGTTGGGATGAAATGAGACTCTCATAAGTTATTTAACATTTAACAAAAGGAGATTTACTTTGCCTTAACACAGAAAGGCTATGCAGCAAAGATAGTATTGGCTTCTCTGAAAGCATCCCACCTTATCTCCATTTGAAGAAAGCTGTCAGGGCATGATAACTCATATGGTCTTACCTACCAGTTCTGAGGGAACCAGTCTCCTCATGTCTGGGACTTTTTAATGCCCTTAGGTTACCAGGAAGGTGTTTTAGAGACTCTGGGATCAGTTAGGTCCCAGGAACAACTTTGTCTTCATTTAGACAAAACTAATCCCTATCTAGGTATGTGGTGAAGGAGAGAGGAGGAACCTGAGTCTACTCCATGTTTTGAATGGAGGAAAAGAAGCTGTATCAGAAAAACAGGGATCTATTATATTAGGTCCATGTTTTGTGCAGGAATAATAGATAAAGGTAGACCTAAGTCATGTTGTGGGAAAGTACTGGTAGATATTAATCCTAACATGATTTATTTATGAGTTCTTTCTACTCTTAACAAGCAAAGTCTTTGAACTAGATACCATCTTTACAGTTACAAATATGTGACATCCTAAAATTTAAAATACATAATACATATATACATATGTAGTTTTAAATTATGTATGTTACATTCACAACTATACTATTTATCCATACATTCTTCTCTTCTGTGTCCAAAAGTAATGTTACAACACAATCTTCTTCCCCTTAATTGACAATAAAGAGAGAAGGAACTTGTAACAAATAAGAAGAGTAAAACAAAATATTATTGGTTTCTTTTTATAATTTTATAATTTCATGCATATAAGAACATTGCCTAGACTGATAAAGGGGGATATGTGTGTGTATGTGAATATAAATATATCACAACCACAGTTAATAACTCCTATAAATGCTGGAATACATTGGTTTCTTTTAGATTTCTACCTCTTCTCAGTTAGTTTTTTCTTTTGCATCACATTCTAGCATGCTATGTTTTTAAAACACCAGAAATAGAAAAAATAAACACACACACACACACACACACACACACACACACACACACACACACAGACACAAACACACACACTGGACCCATGGACCTTGCCATCAACATCATAACTAATCAGCAAAAATAACTTAGAGTTTCTCTGTCAAAGAATACAAGCCAACAAAAAGTATCTTCTTGGTCCCTGGATTATATTAGTTCATGTAATAAACTAGATATAGAAAATATGAAGTTTAATTTTAGTTTTTCAATTTCTTTCTCCTATAATTTTACATTAACATCATCCTGAACATGAGCACCTTGCCTCTAGAGTTTTCTTATTCCCTCACCAAGCTATGAAAAACATGAACCAATCACCCCCCCCAATACTCACTCCAGCATAATTGAATGCATTGGATTAAAAATAGATTAACTCTCTGAGTACAAAAAGCACGGTGCTTCTTTCTCTTTGGGAGCTTGGCAAAGTTTAGTGGAGTTGGCCCAAATCTAGTCCAACATGCTTGTGTTAAATCCCTACTATGTACAAGAAATTGGGTTATTCTTGCCCATTCTAATAGGATGAAGGTGAAGTTGTTCATGGAATGAAAAAGAAAAACATAAACTCCTCATTCAGCATTTTCCTTCCTTTCTACTCTGCTTATCCCCCATACAAACACCATTAATTAGGATTCTAATTGTTCAAGAGACAATAAGACTTTAAGAAGTGGAACTGTAACAAAGTGACCAATTCTTTGTCAAGTTTACCAAATTTTAGAAAATACCGATAGCTTTTTAAAACTCTTTTAGTGCTATTGAAACAACTAAATAGCCTGTTTTTAACAAGCATAATTAGCTTACAATTGGCATACTATTATCATCTACTCTTTAAAAAAAACTCAATTAATTAATTAATTAGTTTTCAGTCATGTGCACATGTATATTTTTAAGTTACAAAATTTCCATCCTTCCTTCCCCCACCTCCCCTCAGCGATGAACAGTCAGGTTAGCATTGTACATACATATTTTTGGTAGACATGTTTAATGGTTGGTCAGTTTTGGTAGGAGGACTTAGGATCAAGAGAAAAAGCTACATAAGAGATAAATTTTATAAAATGTTCATAGATTCTGAAGGGCTGGTTTTTGTTTTGTTTTTTCTTTGTCTTCCTCTGGATGGGGATAACATTGTCCATAAACAGTTGTCCTAGCTCTTTGGACTGCTGAGAGGAGCTGTTTCCATCAAGGCTGATCATCTCACAGTGTTGTTGTTAATGTCTATCATCTACTCTTGTTGACATATCCTCAAGTTAGCTCTTCCCCAGTTCACCAGATCGCCCTACTCCTTCCAACTAAATTTCCCTAGATGCCAAAAAAGCTACTTTTGACTTTTTATGCAAGGGAATAGCCTTTGATATAAAAATCCCAAATCACTTGATTCTTATAACATTGATTTGTACCACACACAACCCCCAATTACTCCTTTTTCAATACTCTCCTTAACAATTTATTCTTGTCACAATGGAACCTTGAACTTTGCAATGATTCTCCACCTGAGTTTAATGACAATACCCCAATCTTGCTCTCTTAAAAGAAGATAAGGAAAAAGTGACATCACACTTTCCATCTACAAGGGTTACTTGTGAGAGTTCACACCTTGCTGCGTTTCTGTTGTTCCAGGTGATTAATGAGAACAACAGTTTGCACCAAGTACTGCTTCAGTTCATAAATAGGTATAGAACACAACTTTATGACAAGTGAGGAAAATATATGATTATTCTTTCTCTGGTAAATACTCTTTCTTTATATAGAAAAGAGAAGGCATTCTTCAATTCTATTTGCACATAATAATGCATGAAATTACAGCTTTTGTGAATGCTTATGTATTGGAAGGACTTTAGATTAATGTGGTAAGCCAAAGAATACAGTCCATTTTTCTTTAAAACTACTGGAATTATGTTTATTGATACCTTGCAACCTGTCAAAGATTCTTGAAAGGAAATATAATATAATGTGGGTCTATGGCTTGGAGACATTCAATTTAGTTCAATTCAGCAAATATATACTGAATTTATATTATATATAAAGCACTGTAGCAGGTGTTAGAAAGGATCCAAGGATGAAAGAGACAAGAGGGATACAGAATAAAGATAGATAAGTTGTGGAAAATAGGAAGGGCGCTCCCTCCTCCCAGATAGGAATTTAGGCAGGGTAAATAGGTATAAGAGAGGGAATCTGAAAGGAATATGTCATCTAGTCTCCATCTTTTTTAATAAGACAAGGAATAGCATCTTATTCTGAGGGTAGAGATAATGTGGAGGGAACAGGGGATGAAAATTTCTCTTTGATTTTTTTTCTTATGTGGAGCTGGTTTATGTATATATGTGATTCACGATAAAGAATTTTGGAATAACATGGCAGACAATATGGGGCCTGAGGGTAGGGTATCATTAAAGAATTGGTTCACTTCGAAGGCACCATTTTTCTGACCCCTTTGAGTTTTGTTTTATATCTTTCAGTGGGGGAAATGTCTCCCTATTTCATAAACAATGAGTATTCCATAACTCTATTGAAGTAGGAAAGAAAAAGTAGTTTCCTGTATTCGTTATGCCTCTGATTGTACCTCTAATAAACTAAATGTAATTAAAAATAGAGCAGGTCATTGCATCTTAACAGCTTGGAGCCTTCCCTGTGGAAGCATCAGCAAACAATGAGAGAATATGAAGATTCAGCTCCCTAGCACCTGCCAGGCAGTCTTTGTCAAGATTAACAGCATCACACCAGGTTATTAGAGGGAACATAAATACTTTTGAGGCTCTGTGGGTAGTTATGGTATCACATTTTATTATCTTCTCCTGAAATGAAATTACTTATTGTAATTGCTTGTCAGTCACAAGCCAACAAACCTGACAGAAGAAAATCTAAGGTATTGGGGAAAGAAACAATGTGGGGGAGACAAAGGGAAATGAGATGAATAAAGTTTTAAGAGTCAAATTCTAATTCACTCTGCATGGTCTGACAAAGCTAATTCAGTCCAAAACCAATAAAATTAAGTCTCCTCATTCTTTCATCATTCCTTGTATACGCACCTTCTTCATAACCTCATAAGAGTGTGAGAAAGCAGAAATCTAGGGAAAGAAGGGAGTAGAGAGAAGTAGAGAGCTATAACAGTAGTAGTAGTAGTAGTAGTAGTAGTAGTAGTAGTAGTAGTAATAGTAGTAATAGTAGTGGTAGTAGTAGGAGGAGGAGGAGGAGGAGAGGAGGAGGAGTAGTAGTTATTGTTGGCATTTATATATAATATTTTAGGGCTTGCAAAGCACTGTACACGTTATAGACATGTCCTATCAACCAAAGGGATCCAGCAAAGTTCTTTGATACAGTCTAAAATGTACGTCAGGGATCCTGTTATAATACATTGCCTAACAATATAAGGCAAGAATGGTTGTAAGTCACTGAGCTGTAAACATTTTTGAGAGACAAGATAACTTGTTAACATTCTTTTTCTTCTTTTTCTTTTTTACCTTATGATTTCACTTTTTAAAAACAAATCTGAATATTAGAGCAAGAATTTGGTATCATAGACTCATTTCGTGAACAAGGGATAATGACTATAGTAGCAGAGAAAAGGGGAAAAATACCCACATAAATAATTCAATTCCTAATATTATATAACCCTAATGTGTCCAGACTGTGTCTTCATAATATCATGTTTTGAAATTGATTTTCAATCTGAAGAAATAGCTAATATTGTAAAATTAAAGTCTGTCATTCTCCACTAGACCAGAAGGGATATGATGTCTGCAGTGCTGACTCTAGGTCTCAACAGTGCCCAGAGGCTCATTCCAGGCATTAGTACCCAAATCGCCACTGCTGCCAACTACACCTGTATCTGAGACCTTCCAGAGGGAAACGGTTTATTACAGTCCAGTTAGTTAACAGAACTGCATCTGGGATTGTGCTCAAAACACAGAATTTCTGGCAGAAAAACCTGCCTCAGATATAATTCAGAGGAAATAGCACATCCGGGAGTGCTTGTTGGGGCACAAGGGGCCATTCCTGGGTACTTTGTGAGCCAGGATCATGAAAAAATATTTCTTAACCTTAGCTCCTCTGCTTTTACCAAGCCTTTTACTTGGGGATTTAACAACAAGGTCCACAACGATAACAACAACTCCTCTTTCTCGTGCTTATAATTTTCTGCATCAATTTAGGGTTTCTACATTTCTGTCTTTTTTTCTGACAATATTTGAATCAGGTTCTTCTCTGAAGGAAAAGGACCTTTACATTCAAGCAATCAGTTCCATTATACACTGGGGACTCTGCCTCTGACATTTCTAATAGCTGTACACAGGAACAGAAGACTTAATGTACAGAGAATCTACAAAGCAAGCTACAAAGAAGTCATACTTTTGACAGGGATAAATCTCTAAATCTGTTTTCTTTATGCATTTGTGTTTCAAATACAGTGCTTTCTACCTAGTCAGTATCTTAAATTCAATGGATTTCATTATCTGTAATCTCTATGAAAGTTCCCCCCCTTCCCCCATTATGGCAGGACTCAAAATTTTATGTCTACTGCTGCTTTCCTGTTCTGCTATCATAGTTACATGATATTAACTTTCAGAAGCTGTCAGTCAGGGATGAGTGTGTTAGTGATTTTGAATTCCCAGATTCTCAAAGACTTCCTTTTTGAGAACAATGCCATAGCTGGCTATGCCTCATCAAATCTCAGTCCCCTTTTTTGTCCTTAAACATTGTTGCCAGGAGTTCCTCATTAGAAAGGAACTTTGCAATTATTCAATTCTACTCCCCCCACCCCAAATTATCTAGTTTCCCTTCTTACTAAATCCGTGCTCCTTTTTCAAAGTTGTGATGAATATAACACTTGAAGCTTTTGATCTCTGATCCTACATGAAGCAAATATATGAACTGCAAAATTGCAGGAGGCAATGTGGTATACTTGAGGGGAGGCAAGCTTTTAACAGAGAAACATCTGGAGTGAGCTTCTGCCTCAGAGCTGGGCTGTGTGGCTCTGAGAAAGTCATTTAACCTCTCTGTTCCCCAGACTGTTCTCTATAAGATTCAGATCAGTGATTGAAGTGTGAAAGCAGAGGGACTTTACCACTTGGAACTCCCTACAGTGAAGAAATTATAGGTCTAGTTTTTAAAAAGAAAAACGGGAAAAAGTTATTAGATTACTATGAAATGTTGGTATATAATTAATCTTGGAGGCTGACATCATTTCCCTTGGTATTTTTATCAGCATTAAGATATCCTCTAAATTCAGAGAATGTGGTTTTAAATCTTACCTCTGATGCCTATTACCTGAATGACCTTGAGAAAATCACTTGGAGAGAATAAAAAGGAGAAGGGAGCAAGTATTTGTTTGTTTGTTTATTTATTCATCGCAATTACATGCAAAGGCAATTTTCTATATTCATCCTTTTGCAAGCTTTTGAGTTCCACATTTTTCTACCATACTCATCATCCTTGCTCCTCCCTATGGTGATGAGCAATCCTTTATAGATTGTATATACAGTCATGTTTAAGCTATTTCCATATTAGTCATGTTGTGAAAGAGGAATTAAAATGAAGGTCAAAAGCAAGAAAAACATAAAATAAATTTTTAAAAGTGAACACAGTATGCTTTGTTCTCCACAGATGTGGATGTGGATGGCATTTCAGGATTGTCCTTGATCATTAGTTTTTGTTAGTGATCTCTCCCCTTGTAAATGTTAATTTTCTGAGAGGACCTCAGATATGTACTATCTGTGTGACCCTGGGCAAGTCACTTAACCTGTATATCTCAGTTTCTTCATCTATAAAATTAACTGGAGAAGGTCATGACAAACAATTCCTGTATTTTTGACAAGAAAACTTCAAAACAGATTACAAAGAGTTGAATACCACTGAAATGACTGAACACCAAAGGTAAAAAGAATGAAAATGTAAGAGGGGGCATGTTTTGAGGGACTTTCAATGTTTAAGAATTTACATTTGTTCTTAGAAGTAATAGGGAGTTTGTTGAAAAGGTGAATGACATTGACAAACTGGTAGTTTAGGTAAATCTGTTTGTCAGTTGAGTGAAGGATGGATTTGAGTGGGGAAAGATTTGAGGCAGGGGGACAAATAATATCTACCCTTAAGGAATTTACTTTCTGGTAGAAAAGGTGCTTCTAGGGTGGATGTCTGGGGTAGACATCATGAACACAGAACTGTGACCTTACCAAATATGGCAATTCCTATTTTCCTGTATGCTTCTGTAAAATTTTCAACATCCAATACATAATCTATGTATATTATAGGATTGTTGGGAAGAACAAATAAAAGAAAAAAAGTTTGAACGTTTTCAATGGAAAGCATTTATTTAGTCAATGTATCTATGATCAACAGATACACCATCAATAGTTGGTGGATCACACCCGATCCATACCTGCTCCCCCTGTAGAATTCTTGCCTGTTTTCTCCCACAAACTTTGAATAGGGAGTCCATCCAATGTTCTGGAGACCTACCTCACTTCTTTTTACTCTCTGAAACACCAGTGGCAAACTTGTATATGTTCACCTGTTCTCTTTCACCCTTACTGCCAAGTGATGTATCCGTGCTGAAATTTTATAAATAGAATTCAAAGAGGCAACAATTGGGAACAAGTGAGTGTGGGGAAGGTCAAGAAATCTCTTTATTTTTTGCATGTATGTAGTTTGTTTAATTTAAAATGATCTTGAGAGCCTCTAAAAGGCTAAAATTAAAAATAGAGAAGGAATAAAATGAAAATTAAGGGAAGTAGAAAATATGGAGAAAGGTGGAAAGGAAGAAGAAGAAAGGAGAAAAACAGAAATGAAAGCTATACCCATGATAGAAAGTAGTGCAGGAGCACCAAGAGCCATTGGAGGTGCCATTCAGTGATACCAGTGCAATGGAAATTATTGTGGTACAACTGTGAAAGAGATTAATCACAAGAATCAGACAGAGTACCTGGATATAGGTGAGCACCTAGACTGGAAAAAAGAGGAGACAAATTGGCACAAGGCCAGATGTTAAATTTTCTTTATATGACTCATGATGCCTTCAATACTATCTAGAAAAGGAGATTTAGTATTTGCATTTTGGGGGAGGGAGAGTTTGGTTGCCAAGGTTTTAGTAGAAGTGGCAAAATATAAGAATTTGGTGATTTCATGGACCATTGCTATCTTGAAATGTTTATTTCATATATAATATATATATAATGCTTATTATATAAAATAAAAATAATTTTTACATAAAATATGAAATTTGCATTAAAAATGTAAAAACATCTTTGAATGTATTGATTTTATTATAAATAAGTTTCTGAAGGTAACTTTTAAAATGTTATTGTTAGTACTGATGAAGCAATGAGTACAAAAGTATATAGTAAATATATAAACCCTGGATAGTTGATTGTGAGGATTGGGACTGAGAAGAAGAAAGATAATATAATTTGGGGGAAAATAAGACAGAATAAAGAAGAAACCAGAAAGGAGATAGTATGATGGGTCCAAAACTACAAAAGGGAGCAAAAAAAGTAAAAGATAATTAACTAGAGACAAGTAAAATAAGTAAAGATTTAAAAATGGAGAACACCCTGTAGGGGAATTCAACTAGGTAGATAGAACCTGGAGAATAAAAATAAATGCTTAAGAGTTGTAAGGACAAAGTTACTGAGTTAGCATTTAGGTATATGTGGAAGGGAGTGGGAGAAGAGAGATTCATTTTTCCTCCCTTGCATGAATAATGTCACTTCAGAATTAGCTTGCACTTCAATATAAATAGACAATACCATCCAGCCCCAATTTTTAGTATACTTCTATACTATTCTCAAGCAAGGACAACCAAGGAAAAAAAGCAGAATATGTCCTATCTCAGATCTTGAGATCAACAACAAAATACCAGATTAATATACTCCTGGATGAATAAATGGACAGAAGAATGAATGAAAAAAAAATATATGAGATATTCCTAAGGTAAAATTGATAGGACTTGTGAATTACACTGTTATTTTTAGGATTTTAAAAGTACTTTAAACAAAAATAGTTATTCCAAATATTGTAAAATGCATTAGTATAGAGTTAACATGCCTTGATGAAGGCTACTTCTATAAACGGAGTTTTAAAAAATTGTGTCTTATGCCTTATTACTTCGTTTGATTGTCAGTTATAATGGCCTTTCCTTTTTCTCCCTGCTCCTTGAATTGATGTGAATGAAGGCTTTTTATAGTCTCCCCAGGAGTTCAGTGATTTTGGTGCTTGTACTGAAGAAAAGGGAGGAACTTTACTTTTATATTGACTAAAGACCAATTCAAATAAAAAGACACCTGTTAAATAATCTTGAAGGGGGAAAAAAAGTAGAGATAGTCTTTGTTCTCCATGAGCTACCTGGTTTCTCAAGGAGACAAAACAGAGACAGTTTCAGCTGCAAGTCATTCGGAATGACCTCATGATCCTTGGTGTGCAAAACAGCAGAATTCATCCTCCTGAATTTTATTTCCTTAGATACAATCATCTTCTTCTCTGATATGGAACTATTTAGCAGAGCCAAGAACTTTGGTGTTGAGAACTTTCTTAGGTTTTTAGTATCTTTGGTTGCTGAGGTGGGGGAGAAGCAGCTGCCAGGTCTCATCTTCACAGATTGTTTCCAGATATGCTGGTTGTAATGGGGCAGACTTGATAGAATGGACTAGAGATGCTGCCTTTCCTGTGGCTCTTGGGGCTTAATTGTCCATCTGTGACAGTTGGTCAGCAGTTGGCACTGGTATTGGTAGTTGGAGTTCTTCTCCCCATGGATTTCTCCCCTTAATGATGGCTATGAGAACTAATCTAGAAACCTCCTGATCTGGGGGGACACTGCCAATCCTTATTGTTCCCTGGAAAATAAATTTTCTTCGAGACTTGCATATGACCAGTTAGTGATAGGCTGAGCATAGTCTAAATGGACTCTGAGAATGCAAAACTTGCCTAATAGAGAGCTGGCAACATCTCTGACCAAGTGATGGAGGGGATACTTCCTTTGATTGATTGTCTCTGTCTTTCACATTGGTAAACTGGAGCTGATTGTTTTCTCTTTTCAGTCATACTTCTTTCTAGCTGCTGCACCCAATGATGCATTGGACTAGGGAGAGAAAGATTCTTTTCCCTCATTTACCCCAGCTCCAAGTGGCTATTTATTTCTGTTTTATGTCATTTGTCCTCGGTTTCAAGAGCCAGAAGTGATCCTCATCAGGCAAGGAGTTTAGTTATGTTGGAGGAAGGATTGCAGGATTGCAGGTGGAGTAGTGTAGCCAGCAGAGAAAGCATGGAAACCATGAGAAGCCAGGGTGACTGGACTCCAGTGGCAGGGTCAGATTGGAATGAAGATTCTGCTCTAAGGGGAACCAAGCTTATTTATAAGCTAAATGATGTATTGCTAAATTATAAGCAATACATTTTAATTCCAGAACATGGGATCATCAAGAAATTGCTTTGACTGGAACCAGACCCCCAAATCAGAAAATTTGTGATTTCCTTGAAATAACTCCAAGGAGGGCAGCTAGGTGGCACAGTAAATAGAGCACTGACCCTGGAATCAGAAGTACCTGAGTTCAAATCCAGCCTCAGATACTTAAAAATTGCCTAGCTGTGTGACCTTGGGCAAGTCACTTAACCCTAAATAAATAAAAGTTTAAAAATATAAAAAAATGAAATAATCCCAAGGAAAGGGGAAGCATACACAAACACACACACACACAGACACACACACACACACACACACACACACACACACACACAGAGCTAGTGAAGTATTCCTTTATAGCCCATTAGATGGTCTATTTTAGGGACTGCAATCATAGCGGATTTGCCTATTACCTCTATTAGTAGAGGTCATCTTGCCCCTCCCTCTCAGAAGTCTACAGCTTTGAAGCAAATATTGGAAAATATTAGAGCCTAACTAGATGATATGGAATTCTAAGAACAAATGACACTTATATGGTAAGTTCTAAAATTTTTTCTCTAGTTCACATACTCACTTCCAAGCTTGATGTTCCCTCACCCCAAAACACATAGAGCAAAATCATAAAAAGCAAAGTCAGGTCACACAGCACAATGAAATTATAGCTACGGCAAAGTACTACTGTCTGATTTGAAATTTTCCTTTTAGTGATCCAGGGGAGGTTTTCTAGAATCTTGAAAATGGGAAACAAAAGTGACAGATAAGCATTGATCTAACTAAATAGGGTAAAGGATTGTTTAACAAATTTTCTAGATCTCAGGGCCACTGCTCAGACTGGCTGTTTTTTTCCCTGAATCCAAATATGATAACTTACTAGTGATTAGTTCATTAAGTTCTAAGGGACAACTATTCTTTTTTGTCATGTTTGGTATTTTATTTTATTTTTCCAATTATGTGTTATAAAAGTTTTTTAACATTCAACCACTTGAATATTTATGTTACACAATTTTCTTCCATCTTTCCTTAGAACCCCTCAGCAGCAAACAGTAAACATTGTACATGTACATTTGTGTTGAGCACATTTAAATATTAGTCATTTTGTGCTTGAGGAATTATGACTAAGGGAATAAAAGAAAACCATGCTATAGGAAGGAAAACGATAAGAGAATTTTTTTTAAAAAAGTGAAAATCGTGTTCATTCAGATTCTGTAGAGTTTTTTTTTCCAACTTAATATGAATGACATTGTCCATGACAGGTCTCTCAGGGTTGTCCTAGATCTTTGAACTGCTGGGAGGAGCTGCATCCATCATATGTTGATATGTAGATCAACTCAACAATGTTGTTGTTAATGTATACAATGTTCTCTTGGTTCTGCTCCCTTCACTAAGCATTAATTTTTGTAATCCTTTGTATGCTTCTCTAAAGTTTGACTATTCATGATTTCTTATAGCACAATATAGTAGTACTCCATAACATTCATATATCATAACTTGTTCAGCCATTTCCCAATTGATGAACATCCCCTCAATTTCTAATACTTTAGGGTCATCTTAAGAATAATTAACTAAATTCAACAAATATTTACCAGTTATTGTCTTTTACAACAGGAACTTGCATTTAAAATTTTATTTTTAATTTTTTGTAAGGGAAGAGCAGAAGGGAGTCCAGATTTGTAAATGCACCAGTGTAATAATCTGCTAGTGTGAAATATCTCCTACCAATTCAAATTGACATGTCTCATACCTTTTCATCATAGAAAAGTTGCCTTGGCTTTGTGTGTTGTCATATGCCTATAGTCTCTGCTACTGGAGAGGCTGAAGGCTCATTCTTGCAAGAATATGGTGGACCTCCAGAAGAGTGGAACCCACCAGGCTGCTTCTGGAGGGATGAACTGGACCACATTATAAACAGAGCAGATCAAAACTCCTGTACTGATTGGTGAGGTAAGGAAATTTATCCAAAAAAAGGTATCCTGTGGCTACTGAACAAGTAATTTAAATTGTAGATATCTCTAAATATATAAGCTATCAAGAGATATGATAAAAGGTAACATACAGTGAAGTCAGAGTAGGATAAGGATGTGCCTCATTATTAGTTCTGTCATGGCCAAAAGACAACTTTTTTGTTCATTTTGGCCATTCAATTACTCTATGTTTGATGCTGAACTTGAATCCAGTCTTCTTCAATCCAAGGGAAGTTACCTGTTTCTTCCTCCATATTGTTGGAGTTATGAAGATGATATCAGATAGCCTCTGCATGCATGGAGTTTGTAATCAACAAATCATTTTTATTGAAAATCATAAGTAGATCACATTTATACTGCCTTATGACTTAGAGAATGCTTTACACATATATTTTCAAACTGGATGGGTGTGTAAAAGTCTGAGTCTTAACACTGTCCAATGAAGAGACAGTCACTTCTTCTGCCTCCCCCACTCCCCTGTACATGTACTTCTTTACTAAATATGAACCAAAAGGCATCTCTTACAACATACTTATAAATAGCAAACAATGCCTACATTTCTTTCGAGTTTGAGACTACCACTTCTTCATATTCTGTCCTTGAATTCTTTGAATAAATTTACTAATTGTATATTAATTTGTGTCTCTCTGAAACTAAGATCCTCTTACATGTGAACTTGTTCCAGAGGGGGAGGTGAATTTCTGTGGAGCAAAAGGGACTAAGTGAGCTGTCAGCCCTTAACAAAAGGAAAGGAATTAGCAGATGGAGCTCACAGTACGAATGCAGAGTCTTACTGATAGAACTTTTTTCATGATCTACCTGGAACCCAGGGGTCACAGAAAAGATCATCAATTCTAGCCCTTATATTGGACATATAAACTTTAAGATTAATTATATATATAAAAATATAAGTTTTTCCCTTCATGTAAAATATATATTCAGAGAATGAATACATTTTAGGAGCAAAATACAGGAAGAAATTTTACATGTAAAGTTTACAGGGTAAAAGCTATATATATATATATATATATATATATATATATATATAAATAGCACACACACACATATATAGATAGAATAAATATATATAAAGACTCAAGTGTGAAGGAGAACCATTTTTAGGACTTTCTGGGAGGAGGATCATCAATGATTCTCTGCCATGATTCACCCATATACAAACATACAAGTTTTTCTATGTATTTATAGGAAAATATTAAAGAACTAGAAAATTAAACAGTCAAGAAATTATTAGGCACTTAACTATGTTCCAAGACCTGTGTGAGTCTCTGAGAATAAAAACAGGAAGAATAGAATCCTCCTTACTCTTGGGAAACTTACATTCAAACAAAAATTCTTATTTCAAGGTCCTTGTGAACAGGTAATATACCTTATTTTTTATTACACTTTCCTCAGCACATACCATGGCTCCTTGTGTATAGTGAGCACTTAGTAAAATGGCCTTGAATTTTGGTGTCTCATTGAAAATGAAAAGATCTCACAAAAGGAGAAAGTGTTCTGCAGTCAACATTGCTGATTAGCCTTTTCATTGCTTTCCTGTTGAGTTTTCCTCTAAGGAAGAAGAGCAGTCATTAAACAAAGTGAGCTTTCCTACCAGTTCATCTGAGTCAGAATAGTTAAAAAAAAAAGAAAAGGGTGGAAGGCTAGATAGAAAAGAAAAAACAAAAAAAGGAAGCACAGAATTAGATTATTCAGATGACAGAGAGGCAGATGTCCAATTGCCTATTGACAGTATGCTGAAACTGAGCCTTCCAGTGCTTAGAACACAACTTCAATTGCTGTGGATATTCCTTTTGATACAGATGGTCACCCTAGATACATCTGCACATCTGTTGTATTCTTGACCATATCTTCGCAGGAGCTCTCCAACAAAGGGTCCAGATGGCTTCTCTGAGTTTATCTAATACCTTAAGAGCACCATTGTCACACCAAGGCTGTGCATCAGTTATCCCTCCATCTCATGATGTGGCCAACTCATCTTTTTCTATCACCTATTACTTTGGTGATATCCTTTAGACCACTTCTCCAAGACACCATGTTTTTAATGTATCACTGCACTGACTAATGAGAATAATCTACTACATCATGCATTGAGGATATCCTTGAAGAAGTTAAGTACAAACAGGGCAAGGACAAAGTATAGGCAGGTTTTTAAAAGTGACATTCTCCTGGAACTAAGATACGAAAGTAATTTTTTTTTTATTACAGAATTACTAACAATACTCCTCCTGTGGATTTACTGACTCTCATTTCCTAATTCAAATAATACTCTGAATCTTGATTTTATTGTCTGTGCTTTATATTAATGATTAAATTTCAACATTAAGTGAATATATGTGTATATATATATATATATATATATATATATATATAAATTAAAACTTAACTGGACCCTTATTGTCTGGCACATAAATATTAAAACTTTGGTCCTGACTGAACTGAATATCACCCTTTACCATATCAGTTCATTTATATTTATTATTTGTCCAAATCTTAACATAGTAAAACCTCTAGGTTCTTTAAATGCTGTACAGATTGATGTGGAAAGACTTTATACTTATTACTACTGCTAGCTAGCTAGCTTATAGTGTTTTAAGATTTGCAAAGCACCTTGCAAATATTTTATTTGATTCTTATAACAGCCTTGTGCCATTGTTATCCCAATTTAGCAGATGAGGAAACTGAGGCAAATAGGGTTTAGAGACTTTCCCAATGGTCACAGAGCTAGTAAGCATCTGAGACTGGATTTGAATTTGGTTATTACTAACTCTTACAGATAAAGATCCGAGATATAGAAAAATGCTATAAAGGGTCTCTTTTCATTATTCCCCCTGGGGTTACAAATCACTCTGGCTCTCATTGATTGATCAATAATAGGTCCCAGCCCAAATCTTACTTGTTTATTATTTGAGTTTAATGGCTCTGAATGAAAGAATTTTGATTGATTTTTTTGCAAAAGCAAACTAGATCATCTTTTGGCTCAATTCTTAACTAGTCTTTCTCTACAAATGGGTATCACTTCAGACAACCTGAGGCCTGGGAAAGACCTTGACTTTATTTTATTTTATTTTTAGGGGTTTTTTTTTGTAAGGCAAACGGGGTTAACTGGCTTGCCCAAGGCCACACAGCTAGGTAATTATTAAGTTTCTGAGACCGGATTTGAACCCAGGTACTCCTGACTCCAGGGCTGGTGCTTTATACACTACGCCACCTAGCTGCCCCTAAGACCTTGACTTTAAAAGTTCAAGGTCTCCCATTGCAACCAGAATCATCACAGGCCTTCCTGACCTTTGTCTTGCCTAAAGACTCTGGAGGAGAGAGTGAGGCTGATGACTCTGTACAGCTCTGCCTCACTTAAATCCAATTCACTTGCAAGTCAAGACATCATTCCCACAACTGGAGTTAAATTATGCCTCTTGGGTGAATAAAATATTTTCCCTATTGCATAGAGGGTGGGTGAACTCCTTGATTTCTAGGCTTGTACTGTTCCTTTAAAAATACTTCCTTTTTCTAGGTCCCTAGCTACATATCCGCTTTCTGGGAAGGGTGGTATTGGGAAGGTGGGCTATGGGTTGGGAGGTCGCTGCAGATGGAAAATCTGTGGGTGGCAGGGACAAGGTTATTGGCTCATTAGGAGGAGAAAAAGCTTGATAAAATTGCATGTATGACTCCCCTTCCTCAACTGAAACTACCCACAGAGGCTGGGAGTGGATTCAAGAAAAGCAGCTGATGCCGGGTCACAGAGCCCTCAATGAAAGAGAAGCCTGGTGTTTGAGGTCAGATTCTAATCCTGCAAAATAATCATAGTTATGCCTTACATCTGTAGAGACTTTTATAATTTCCAAACAATTTTTGTATCTATTACCTCATTCTATCCTTGAAGAAAGAAATCCCATATTTCCATTTGTTTCCCTATGCCATAGATGAGAAAAGAGAAGTTCAAAGAAGTTTATTAATTTAGCCAAGATTGCACAGAATAATTATTGCCTCAAACAACCACAACAAAACAGCCACATAGCTAATTTACATGGAACTTCAAAGTTTGCAAGATTCCATATAAATATAGTATATATATATATACATATATATATATATATATCAAATCTCATGTGATCTTCATAATAACCATATACAACTAGCATATAATGCTCGCATCGGGAACACCTGAGTTTAGAGCTAGACTAAGATACTTACTGGTTTTGGTTTTCTGTATAAGTTAACCTCTTAACTTCTGTCTGCCTCAATTCATTAATCTAAAAGCAATAATAGCATTAGTTGGTACTTTGGATTATGGTGAAGATTAAATAAAATAATATTTGTAAAGGACCTTGCAAAACTTGAGTATTATATCAATATTATTATTGTTATTTATCAAACTTTGAAGAAATTGCTACTCTTGTCCCTGTTTTACAAATGATGTTTGTCTTTCCTTCTTGAAGAAGGCCACAATATCAGGAAGGTGATGCCATGTGATTTGGATGTGATTGGGGGGGGGGGCGCTGTGCTAAGTCACAAACCTGATTTTCTCCTCCAGAACCATCTAGGTCCAGGGACAAGATATGAATCAGGATTACTGGAGATAGCCCTAGATTCATTGCAAAGTTTAAGTGACCTGCCCAAGGTCACACAGCTGATAAATGTCCAATGTCAGATCTGAACTCAGGTCCTCCTGATTTCAGGGTCAGCACTCTACCCAGTGTGTCATCTAACTGCACATAATAAGACAATTGAGGTAGAACTTAAATGGTTTACTCATTAAACCAAAGCCAATATATATGAAGCAGTATTTGAACTCAGGTTTTCCAGTCTAGCACTTTTTCCACTGTGCTACTCAACTGCCTTTAACTATAATAAGAAACTCTTGGCTCTCTGGGATTTACTATTAATAATTAATGGATATAAAAGTGTGGGGACCTAAACTTTCTCTAATTTGATTGACTTATCTGAGCTTTGATAGCTAAGTAGGAAGGCTTGGGGATGAAGAAAAATATTCTCATGATGAATCTCTTTTTAAACTTCGTGAGAATGACTTTTCGCAGCTCTGTTATTGCTTATGCTAGGAGAGGTTAGAGAATGAACATGGTAGCTCCTAGTTTTTATCTCTAGTTATTATGGACTTTTGAATTTAAGACTACTTCATGCATCACTGTTTAACACCTTCAAACTAACAATGGTTGTCAGGATCGAAGAAATGAAACCATCAATAAGAAAGATACAATCAAAGTGGAGAGTACATTTAATTCCAAGTGAAAACTTTTTCATAATGAAGGTTCCTCAGTGCTTGTTGATACTATGGGAAATGGGAAATTAATTTGCAAAGGGAACACATAAAGTTATTTTACTATGTGAACATGCTAACTTCTTTAACTTAGATGGAGGTAGCTTTTAGTAGGCATATTTAAGTAGAAGGGCAGTTGGCTGGCACAGTGGATAGAGTGCCAGATATGGAGTTAAGAAGACTCATCTTCCTGAGTTCCAAACTGATCTCAGACACTTACTCAGACCCTGGGCAGTTGCTTAACCCTGTTTATCTCATCTTTAAAATGACCTGAATAAAGAAGTGGCAAACCACTCTAGTATCTTTGCCTGGAAAGCCCCAAATGTGTTCACAAAAATGTGACCATGATTAATCAACTAAATAACAAAATTTAGCAAGAAGAATCATGTATTTTTGTCACATTTATAATAGCCAACAAAATTCTCTTGATGCTCAATAGTTTTGATCCGGAGAATGAAGTATGACATCACAGAGGACTCTGGTGAAAAGCAGAGAAAGTTACCAGAGTCAATAGTATAAATTCCTGGCCATTCCTATTCTGTTTCTAGCTATATGTTCTTTTGATTCACTTGCACATTTGGACAAATTAAGATTGGCATACCCAGGGGGCATTCAGTTAGAGAAAACCATCAAGCATTGGCATTACCATTCAAGACAGAAATTAGGATTAGGATTAGAGATAGTTGAGTCACTTGCAAAGAAATGTTACCTATGAGGATATTAATCTATTCATGGAAATCATTATTATAAGATTAGACCTAGTGGTTTTGAGACACTATGACCCTTAAGAGAGGCTATAAGCTTATAGAACATACTCATGAAAAAAATACTGATAATAACATTTTCAGAAGTTAGTACAGTGGTGTTATCCAAATAATATTTTTTATTTAACAACTTATTTTTGTCTTCCTGATAACAAACTCTGAAAATAATATTTTATTTACAATCATCTTGGTTTTTCTCCCTGATAATAACTTCCCCAGGTTTGATTGGGATTGGTTTGAATTCATAGATAGAAGCAGAATAATATTTTAAAAGGTATTTGAAAACTATTAGAATTTATTAAAAATTATATTTCAAAATTATTTTTAAAATAAATTGTATGGAAAAC
The DNA here is from genome assembly GCF_037893015.1 of Macrotis lagotis. Lineage (NCBI taxonomy): Eukaryota > Metazoa > Chordata > Mammalia > Peramelemorphia > Peramelidae > Macrotis > Macrotis lagotis. The sequence continues at coordinate 78,122,686 of NC_133663.1, read as the reverse complement.
TTTGAAATATTAACAATACTACATAAAGTATAATAGGAAATCGGGAATTCCAGAAAATCCATGCCTATCTAAGTAATTAGTGGAAAGAACTGGTAACCTTATTTCATAATTTTAAATAAATGGATTACACACCTTTTCCATCATTATATAACTGAATCTTAGTGGGAAAGCTTACAGAGCCAGCCCTCTCTAAACCTTACTGGTTTTCTTTCTCATTTCCTTGCTCAAAGCATCCACAACAATTTCAAATTCTAATGTTCAGTTATTACTAATATGAAAAAGGTACCATGTGCTCTTGACTTTTTTTTAGAATCACTTTGTTCTATGATTCTTACTGTGTTCAATTCAGGTCATTTGTTTCTTGCCTTTTTTATAGAATCTCAGAGGTAGAAAGATTCTTCTAACAGAAAAGGGAAAGAAAAGGCATTTATCCTACAAAGCAGTTTCTTATCTGACTGCTATTGAATATATTAGGTACCCCAAATAAATTGTACTTTCTGAACTGACGAATGTACAAAGTACTCTCTTACATTATTTTGTCACAAATGAGCCATTAATGGAAAATGGCACAATAGATGGTATAGAGAAGAATTAGCAGTGAAAGCCTTCAAAGAATTTCTTTGATGATAGAGCTTTTATTCATTTTATGTTTAGGATCATTTAGAGATGATTTTTATCCTTTTTGGTAAAATATGCATGCCTTATACTTCAACTTACTGAATAGAATTTGTTTATTTGCATGGCAGAATTTAATGTAATATTTTTAAGAATCTTCCTATTATCCATTGCTGTGGATATATCCTTTTTTTGGTACCATGTCTGGATTCTGTGAGAATAAAAAATCAGAAGAAGTTTATTAGTAAGGTGTGATGCTAGGTTACTGTGATGGGATAGGTCTCAGCAAGTTGGGGAGGTCATTTCTATCAGAATGTGCCAATACACTCATAAAATACAAATCTGGAAAGGCGGAACATAAAATTAGATAAAGGAAAAGAAAATATTCAGAAAAGGGTCACTGCTACAGAGACATAAGTGGACTGTTTATATTACTAGAAATACAGCCCTTTGATAAGGCTTACTGTTATTCTGTCATTAATGACTAATCACGAGGATAATTCTTCAAGACATGATTTGAGACAAGATACAGTGGAAAGTCAAGCAGTGTAAAGGTGGATATATGAACGGAGACCCAGAGGAGAAAAGACCATAGTATATACTTAAATTGAGTGATTAAGGGTGGTCTAGTGAGGACATTAGGTAATATTTAGCAAAGGTTTATATAATGTATCTATGGAATTAGAAAAATACCTTGAGAGATTAAATGAAGTTGGACTTCAACCAATCAAAAAAAGGACTTATTGAATGCTTACTATGTGTCAGATATTCTGCTAGGTTCTAGGGTTATGGGTACAAAGATTAAAACAGTCTTAACTTGCTATGACCACATATTCTAAAAATGGAGACAAGTTATAGATAAAAAGTATACATATATGTATATATATATATATATATATATCATATACATAAACCAAATAAATTAGTTCAATAAAAGGAAATTTAGATAGAAGGTATATCAGTCAATAAACTTACTAAGCACCTATCATGTACCAGATACT